>NC_133652.1:132141055-132253736 GCF_009905375.1 Apium graveolens | reverse complement strand
GTTTCTCATCCGTTGAAGGTCTTTAAGATATCCGTTGATACCACTTCATTTATACAAAATTACAAGGCATGAAGTATTTACAATTGGCCTTCCTATTTGCATATCTTCTAGTAGTCAACATGACTTATATTTTCTCTCAACTTCTAAGAATTAAGTCTTAAATACAGAGACTGAAATGTGCTACAACACTAGACTTATTTCTAAGTAAAGCTGCACCATCAACGGATAGCCAAAGTGGTCTTATCCGTTGAGGCTACAAACACTAAACTTCTACTTAAGTGTTTTGTTAAACATATCATCAAACTAATGCACATATATTCCTAACAAAAATCTTTTAACACAAGCAAATTCTGATATTGAGCTTAGTTGAAGTTTACTTTGTGTATCTTATTACTAAGTCAAAAACTAGAATAGTGCTTCTTATCTGTTAAGTTCTGATGTTAGTAAATCTGGTGGATGTACTAAGTGCTGATAAGCCTCACTTATCAAAAGAAAAAAAAATAATAGTAATAAAAATCAGGTACTCCTTTGAGATCTAAAGTAAAAATGTGGAAGGGAAGACCCAAATGCATTGATGGTATTAAGTAATATGCATCAGAAAAGCAAAATAAATATTTTCTTGGTGACTTTTCATACTCTATGGTTACTGGAGAAATACTCTGATAATAGCATAAATTTTGATAAGCAGTCGTGACTCACTTACACTGAGCAGCCACTGTAAAATGAAATTTCAAAAGATTCATAAAATGAGCACAAAACAGTTGAGGTGGACTCATGAATGAACTCATTCTAAAGTAGACATCAGAATAATGACAGATTTTGAGCAAATTTCTTAGTTATGCCTTATTTCTAAGATAACTGAAGTGAATCAGACTTTAATCTTTATCTGATATTTAGCTTACTGCACACACATACACTCCATATGAATGATGAAAATTACTGTGGTGATAAATGTTGTTTTAGATGAACAGTTTAAGTGTCAGCTGCATAAATTCTGAGGAAAAGTTATGATGGAAATTTTGATGATTAAATTCTGAAGAAACGAAATCAAAATTTATGTGAAGAATTACAGAAATAGGCATTCACCTTTCGAGTTAAGGAATCATGTTCTGATGATTGTTAAGTTCTGATATAAGTCTAAGTTCTGATATTAAATCCTGATTCTTTACTTGACTTATTTGTGGTTAAATCTAAAACAGTCATATTTAAAATCAGAATATGTTTGAGTGAGATATAAACAGTCAACATAATTTGGGTTAATAGTACTCGTATATGTACAATAATTTTTTTACTTGTTTCATGTGCTCATTAACTCTTGTTTTAAGCTTCCAATGGTTGTTATTATTACTCATCTGTCTAGGGAGACGAGGTATAATTATTTTTACCTGTAACCATTCAATTTTCCTTGCGTCTCTTGGTATTCTATTGATTATATAAACCAACACCTCGTTCCAGCCAACACATCTCTCATCTTCTCTCAAACTCACTATTTTTACATACTCATCAAAAACATGGTTCGTTTCAACTTGCTCCTGAACTATGACACTTTTAGTATCGAGTTGAGCTGTGCTGATTGGCAGCAGGAGTGGCATGTAACTGTCATTCCTGATGAAATCTGGGACTCAGTTCCCCAAGAGGTCCTCACAGACCTCTTATTCTTCTATATGGAATATCATCGCCATTGTGAGCGTCTGGAAGAGGAAAGGAGAGAAGCTCTCCGTCAGCAAGAATGAATCATTCGTCTTGTTGTTCTCTTTATTGAGAGTAGGAAGAAGAATTAATTGTCATCCATCCATTTCTCTTCACCGTCAGCTTTGTTAGGTTTCTTAGCTTAGGACTAAAGCTTTTGATGTTAGGGTTTGTAGCTTAGGACAATCTTGTAATGTTAAGCATATAATATAAGTTTCATGAAATGTATTTGCTTAATATATTAATGAAATTTTATCTTTTTGCAAGATTTTGTCTCTAAGTCGTTTCATATTCTGATGATATTTTAAATCCTGATATAAACCATATTTTGATGACCTTTTTAGCTCTGATACAAATCAAGTTCTGATTCTGACGTGGCAGTATTTATTTACTTGGTTTATTTATGGTCATTCTCTCATTGGTCATATTTTTACAGAATATTGGTAAAGCAGTAATAATAATTTATTTAGTGGGAACGGTTTTAAAATTTAAAATAAAACTAAACGTCCTTGATTAATGGGATTACTTGGTAAGTGGAATGGTTTTTCTCCTTGAAAAACTGCATGTGATAAGTAATGATTGAATACCCGTGCCCATTAATTATCTTTTACTGCTGCATGTCTGACAGGTGTCTCAAACGGCTATTTTTTTTACTGTGTATCAGTAAAAGAGAGAAAAGATTGTAAAATCTTTTATTTATCTTCAAATTTTATCTCTCTCTTTTTACTTTTATTCTCTCTCACATCTACTGACGATTTTTCACACAGACATTTTATCAAACACCTTACAGGTAATTTTCTTTCTCACGTAATTCTCATGGCACCCAAGGACATAACTTTTGATGGAGCTACGTTTGTTCCTAATAACTTCTCCGCTATTCTTAGCAAGTCAAAATCCCCATCTGAACTTCACTTTATTCAGGACTTTCTTTCTAATTCTGATATTGGGTATGCTCTGACCGAACCCGAAGCAGTCTCTGGTACTCAAGTACTGGAGTTCTGGAGAAGCGGTGTATATGATGATGGTGGTGCTCAAGGGTCCCCAAGTATTATTTTTTCATCAGGGGAGGATGAGTATGTTGTGACATTATCTACGGTCCGACAAGCACTGTAGCTACCTGAGAACTGTGTCTATTCTACTGTTGAAGAGCCAATTCTTCAAAATATGATGGCCAGTCTGGGATATGAGAAGACATTGGTAAAGCTGGGCCAGTTGAAGAGATCTTTCATAAGGAGGGAATGGAATTTCTTCTTTGATTGCATAACCAAGGCTTTTGCAAACAAATGTTCCAATTTCGATGCAATTCCCATATTCAGCCAACAAATCGGGTATGCTCTCATAAATCAAACTGATTTTGACTATGCAAGTGCTATCTTAGGTTTTATTGGGGATAGAATGACAGAAGATAGTGTTAGGAATATATGTGCATTAGTTTGATGATATGTTTAACAAAATACTTAAGTAGAAATTTAGTGTCAGTAGCCTCAACGGATAAGACCACTTTGGCTATCCGTTGATGGTGTAGCTTTACTTAGAAATAAGTCTAGTATTGTAGCATATTTCAGTCTCTGTATTTAAAATGTAATTCTTAGAAGTTGAGAGAAACTATAAGTCATGTTGACTACTAGATGATATGCAGATAGGAAGGCCAATTGTAAATATTTCATGCCTTGTAATTTTGTATAAATGAAGTGGTATCAACGGATGACTTAAAGACCTTCAACGGATGAGAAGCTAAGCTTCAACGGATGTCTCTAAAGCTTCAACGGATAACATCCTTCAACGGATGAGAGCATCAACGGATAAATGCATCAACGGATGAAAGCTTCAACGGATAACATCCTTCAACGGATGAAGTCATTAACGGATGAAAGCTTCAACGGATGTTCTGCTAATTAGCCGTTGATAAGTGGTAGTTGTACCTACAGACAGAGGCACATGGGTTGACAGAGAAAACTGAGATGTGGTAGCCGAATTTCAGGATCAACAGAAAAAGCAGCCGTTCTTCTTTAGTACAAAGATGCAATAGTCAACAAAGTACTGGAGTGAACAGGAAAAGAAGCAAGTGAAGAACTTATTTTACTATTGTAATTTTATATTGTTTTTCACTTGTACACTTGGTAATATATAAACCAAGAAGAAGCTAGTAATTAGAGAGAGATTTTCCAGAGCTGTTAAGAAATATCTTGAGAGAAAATTCATCTAGTTTGTACTAGGATGCAGCTGTGATCAACATTGTTGAACACAGATTTTCTAATATACCATCTCTGGTGGAACAACAAATCCACCAGAAAAGTTTTTAAAGTTTGTTGTGTTCTTTACATTTTGTGTTTGAATATATATCTGTCTGCATTAGCTCAAAGCAATTCATACACTTGTTCATCTAGAACACACTGCTTTAATAAACTTCTCAAAACCTGAAAAAGTTTTGAGATTTACATTCAACCCCCCTTCTGTAAATCTCATTGTTAGTCCTCTAGGAATAACAATTGGTATCAGAGCAAGCTCTTGACACACAAAGAGTTTAAAGATCTTGGAATCTAACAAAGATGAGTAAGAAGGATATTGGAGTAAAGATCCCAGTTCTTGACAAAGACAGTTATCACCACTGGAAGGTGAAAATGCACCTTCATCTACTCTCCCAAGATGAAGGTTATGTAAACTGCATTGAGAATGGTCCTCACATTCCCCACAAAGTAGCCACAGTTGCTACGGCCACAATTGCTGTTGGTCAATCCATTCCAAAACCTAGAGCAGAATGGACAATGGAAGACACAGAAGAAGTCCACAAGGATAAGAAGGCTATGAACATTTTGTTTAATGGTCTTGACAAGGATATGTTTGATAATGTGATAAATTGTTCAACTGCCAAAGAGGTTTGGGACACAGTTCAGTTGCTGTGTGAAGGTACAGAACAAGTAAAAGAGAACAAAATGCAGCTTCTCATTCAACAGTATGAGTACTTTCATTTTGAAGAGAATGAATCTTTAAATGACACATTTAATAGATTCCAAAAGCTGTTGAATGGACTGAAGCTGTATGGTAGAGTGTACCAGGTGAAGGATTCAAATCTTAAATTTTTGAGATCCTTACCAAAGGAATGGAAACCCATGACTGTTTCCTTAAGAAACTCTCAGGATTATAAGGACTTTACTCTTGAAAGATTATATGGAATCTTGAAGACTTATGAACTAGAGTTGGAACAGGATGAGGTATTGGAGAGGGGGAGAAAGAAAGGAGGTTCAGTTGCATTGGTAGCTGAAAATGAGAAAGAATGCAGAAAAGAAACTGTGAGATCTACATCAAGCTCCAAAGATGGTGTAAGAAATCCAGAATCAGACAAGGGTAAAGAGCAAGTTGCTGAAAATGAAGACAACTCCAGTCAAGATGACTCTGATGGTATTGATGAGCATCTTGCATTTCTGTCCAGGAGATTTGCAAAGATGAAGTTCAGGAAAAACACTAGAGCCACTAAACCCTATAAGAACATGGTGGACAAATCCAAGTTCAAGTGTTTTAATTGTGGTATAAGTGGACACTTTGCAAGTGAGTGCAGAAAGCCAACCTCTGAAAAGAAGAAATTTGAACAAGTAGATTACAAAAAGAAATATTTTGATCTACTCAAACAGAAGGAAAGGGCTTTCATTACTCAAGAAAAGGACTGGGCAGCTGATGGAGATGAAGAGGATGAAGATGTGGATTATGTCAACCTTGCTCTCATGGCTGATTCTGAAGAAAACGAAGTTAGTTCATCAAGCAATCAGGTAATCACTACTGATTTAACACAGCTTACTAAAGAAGAGTGCAATGATGCTTTCAATGACATGTCTACTGAATTGTATCATTTGCGTGTGTCTCTTAAATCTCTTGCTAAAGAAAATAGTAGGATCAAAGAGAACAATCTGTTTTTAAGTAATAGAAATACTGTGTTAGAAAATAAGTTGATTGACCTAGAGAAAACCAAATTGCATTGTATATCTGTTGAAAATGAACTAGCTGAATCTGTTAAGAAAGTAGAAATACTTTCCAATCAATTAGAGAAAGAGCAAGAGGTGATTAAAGCCTGGAAAACATCTAGGGATGTAAGTGCTCAAATTGCCAAAGTCCAAGGAATTGAATCATTCTGTGAAACTGCCTGGGATAAAAATAAAAAGAAACTGGAATTAATTGATGGACTGTCAACGGATGTGGAATCAACGGATGATGAAAGTTATCCGTTGAAGGAAGAAAAGGAACATCCGTTGAAGGTTCCTCAATTAAAACAGGCAGATGTTTCTAAAAGAGAAAATCTAAAGAAACTCAACAAAAAGTTTGGTTCAACTTCAAAGAACTTTGTCAAGGAAGGAGCAAGCACATCCAAAGATGTCAGAAAGGTGAATGTAGGGCACATGACCTTAGAACAGTTAAACAATAGGCTCAAGATGGTTGAGGATAAAAAGGAATCCAAAAGGAAATCCAACAGAAATGGGAAGGTAGGAGTTAACAAACATAACAATTACACACCTGACAAGTATGCTCCTAGAAAAAGCTGTGTGCATTGTAGTAGTGTTAATCATCTATCTGCTAACTGTAAATCTATTAAGAAATCTCCCATAACTGTACCCTCTTCCATGCCTAACATGTCTGTATCACCTCTACATGCTATGCCTGTTATGTCTCAACAAAATCCTTATGCACATTTTGCAAACATGCCATATTTTAACAATCCTTATCTTGCTGCATTCAGTATGCCTCAAATGCCATACAATATGCCAATGTGGAATAACATGTATGCACAATCCATGCCTAATAATTCTATAAATGTGATGGATAATGTTGTGACTAACCCTACACCTCAACCAACCACATCTAAGACCAAGGTTGACTCAAACTCACCTAAGTCTAAAGATGCAGGAGGAATGAAGTCTAGGAGAAAGGCTAACAAGAATGGACCCAAGGAAACTTGGGTACCAAAATCAAATTGATTGATTTTGTGGTGTGCAGGAAAATAGAAGAAATCTATGGTACTTGGACAGTGGCTGTTCAAGACACATGACTGGAGATTTCTCCCTGCTCACAGAGTTTAAAGAGAGAGCTGGCCCCAGCATAACCTTTGGAGATGACAGCAAAGGGTTTACTATGGGATATGGCTTGATTTCAACAAGGAATGTCATCATTGAAGAAGTTGCATTAGTTGATGGTCTCAAGCACAACTTACTGAGTATCAGTCAACTATGTGATAGAGGGAATACAGTTTCCTTCAATTCTGAAGCCTGTGTTGTCACTAGTAAGGAAGACAACAAAGTGGTTCTAACTGGAGTTAGAAAAGGAAATGTGTACTTAGCTGACTTCAACTCTACAGATGCAGAATCTATTACTTGTCTCTTCAGCAAAGCAAGTTCAGTTGAGAGTTGGCTATGGCACAAGAAGCTATCCCATTTGAATTTCAAAACAATGAATGATCTAGTCAAAAAGGACTTAGTAAGAGGAATTCCTCTTGTTGAATTCTCAAGGGATGGTCTGTGTGATGCTTGTCAGAAAGGCAAACAAAGGAAAGCATCATTTCAGAAGAAGCTTGAAACAACAATTGATGAACCATTACAGCTGCTACATATGGATTTGTTTGGACCAGTCAATGTATTGTCAATAGCAAGAAAAAGATATTGCTTAGTGATTGTAGATGATTTCTCTAAGTTCTCATGGGTCTGTTTTCTTGGATCAAAGGATGAAGCAAGTGAAATCATTATCAATCACATCAGGCAAGTCAACAATCATCCTGACTTGAAGGTTAGAAATATCAGGAGTGACAATGGAACTGAGTTCAAGAATTTGACATTAAGGCTGTTCTGTGAAGAAAATGGAATCATGCATGAGTTCTCAGCTCCAAGAACACCTCAGCAAAATGGGGTTGTTGAAAGAAAGAACAGATCTTTAATTGAAGCTGCCAGAACAATGCTTGAAGAATCAAAGTTACCAACATATTTCTGGGCTGAAGCTGTTAATTGTGCCTGCTTCACTCAGAATATTTCTTTGATCAATCAAGCTAAAGGCATGACTCCTTATCAGTTGTTCAAGAGAAGAAAACCAACTCTAAACTTTCTTCATGTCTTTGGATGTAAATGCTTTATACTGAGGAATCAATCTGACCATAAAGGGAAGTTTGATGCAAAGGCTGATGAAGGAATATTTGTTGGTTATTCAGCTGTAAAATCTTATAGGGTCTACAATCTAAGAACCAACATTGTTATGGAATCTGTGCATGTTGTGTTTGATGATAAAAAGATTGATGGACTAACAGATGAGGGACAGAATGAGAGACTCAAATTTGACAATATTGAGATATATTGTGATGATAGTGAAGAGGAGACTGATGGAGATGACACTTCAAAAGGGATTCAAAACATGCCCCTGGATAATGCACAAAATACTGCATCCATTGATAGAAGCAATGCAGTATCCGTTGAAAGACATAGTGCACCATCCGTTGAAGTACAAAATGAAGCATCCGTTGATCATAGTTCATCAACGGATAATCGATTTACATCATCAGTTGATAGAACTCCAAGTTCCCTGCAAAGGACCAACAACTCAGGGGGAGTTTCAACCAGTCAACACTCTGTCTCACATCATGACAATACTGAGGCCACCTCATCTAGAGCACATCTTCCACCACAAAGGAAATGGACCAAGAATCATCCCTTTGAACTGATCATTGGTGATGCATCATCTAAAGTGCAAACAAGAAGAGCTACTCAAGATGAATGTCTGTACAGTAGTTTTCTATCTCAGGAGGAACCTAAGAAAGTGGAAGAAGCTCTATTGGATCCAGATTGGATATTAGCTATGCAGGAAGAGCTAAACCAATTTGAGAGAAACCAAGTTTGGAAGCTGGTACCCAAACCAAAGAACAAGAGTCCTATTGACACAAAGTGGGTATTCAGAAACAAGATGGATGAAAATGGCATTATCATAAAGAATAAAGCCAGACTGGTTGCTAAAGGCTATTCTCAGCAAGAGGGAATAGATTTTGATGAAACATATGCTCCTGTTGCAAGACTTGAAGCCATCAGAATATTTCTAGCCCATGCAGCCCATGCCAATTTCAAAGTCTATCAAATGGATGTCAAGAGTGCATTTCTAAATGGGAAATTAGAGGAAGAAGTCTATGTAAGTCAACCTCCAGGATTTGAAGATCCAAATTTTCCAGACTATGTGTATTATCTGTTGAAAGCACTCTATGGACTGAAGCAAGCACCTAGAGCCTGGTATGAAACCTTATCAAAATTTCTTTTGGAGAATCACTTCACTAGAGGTACTGTTGATAAAACTCTCTTCTTTAGGGATGTTAATGGCTCTAGTATACTTGTTCAAATTTATGTAGATGACATAATATTTGGCTCTATAGATGATAAACTTTGCAAAAAGTTTGCTAAGCTAATGCAAAGTAAATATGAAATGAGCCTAATGGGAGAACTAACCTATTTTCTTGGTTTACAAGTTAAACAAGTTAGTGATGGAATTTTCATTAGTCAAACTAAATATATTTATGATCTTTTAAAGAAGTTTGACTTAATGGAATGCTCATCTGCAAAAACTCCCATGGCCACTGCCACCAAACTTGAATTAAATAAGACTGAAAGGTCTGTGGACATTACAAGTTATAGAGGCATGGTTGGTTCACTTTTATATTTAACTGCTAGCAGACCAGATATAATGTTTGCTACATGTCTGTGTGCTAGATTTCAAGCTGATCCTAGGGAGTCTCACTTAATTGCTATCAAGAGAATTTTCAGATATCTCAAGGGTACACCAAATTTAGGAATTTGGTATCCTAGAGAATCTGGCTTTGATCTAATTGGTTATTCAGATGCAGACTATGCAGGTTGCAAAATAGACAGGAAAAGTACAACAGGCTCCTGCCAATTCCTGGGAAACAAGCTAGTATCTTGGTTTAGCAAAAAGCAAAATTCAGTCTCTACTTCTACAGCTGAGGCTGAATACATTGCTGCTGGAAGTTGCTGTTCTCAAATGTTATGGATGAGGAATCAACTCCTTGATTATGGACTTCATGTTGATAGAATACCTATCTTTTGTGACAACACAAGTGCCATAGCCATAACAGAGAATCCTGTACAGCACTCAAGGACCAAGCACATTGATATCAAGTACCACTTCATTAGGGAGCATGTCATGAATGGTACAGTGGAACTACATTTTGTTCCAAGTGAACAACAAATTGCTGACATATTTACCAAGCCACTTGATGAATCAACATTCACAAGATTGGTAAGTGAGCTAGGTATGCTTAATTACTCTTAAAATTCATGTCTTCTTTGCAATATGATGAGAAGCCTGAAATATATTAGTTGCTAGAACAAATTTGACTTTTAACAAAGTTTATTCCATCAACGGATGTTCCCTATCCGTTGAAAGTCAAAATTGCTCTATCAACGGATATTCATTATCCGTTGAAAGACAAGTATATCTCTGGAACTTTTATCCGTCAACGGATAAAGCTGAAGTACCTTTCAACGGATGACAATTTACATTATCCGTTGAAATGTCACATCAGACGTTTGAGGTGTTTCACAGCCGTTGATTCTATTTTCTTAACCGTTGATACCATACATACATCTGTATGTATTGGTTTTAAAGGTAGTTATTAGAATACTTACAGTTTATTCTTAAACGGCTGAAATTCACTAACACCTACTTATTGATTAATCCTTTATTTATTTCTTTTTCTTTGAAAGCATATAAGCCCTTCTGATTGTTCATTATTACTTTACGCTTTCTTAGAATTTCAAGCATTTACCATTTTCTCTCTGCAAAACCTTCAAGTTATTCTCTGCAATTTCTACTCACAACAATGGCACCAGTCGTGAAGATTATGTCTCAATCTGGGTTCATCTACGAGAAGAACAATTTCATAGCTCTGGTAGAAAAGAATGAAGCCCACTCAGATTATCACAAAATGATGGACTTCATCAAAAACTGTAAACTTAGCTATGCAATGCTGGAAGCCCCAACGATTTTCTGTGAAGTAGTTGAGGAGATTTGGACAACTGCTGAGTTCAACTCCATGGATATGACTATCTCCTTCACTCTCAAAGGTAAAAATCACTGTATTAACTGTGATGACTTACAAGCATGTTTTAAATTACCTGAGAACAATGCCATGACACCACACACTGATAGTGATGTATCCAGCATGTTAGATTCCATAGGTTACTCTCTTAACTCTGCTAATTTAGGGGGTATTAGACGAAAAGGCCTTAGGAAAGAATGGAGTTTTCTTGGGGATGCCTTCATAAAGGTTTTCTCTGGGAAAATTAGTAATTTTGATGCCATAACTTCATCTCTTGTTAATATGTTCTATATGCTTGTTTCTGATAGGTACTTTAACTTTAGCAACTATGTGATGCTAGAATTAGGTACTAGATTAGGTAACAAAGCTAATAGACCTAATAACATCTATTATGCTAGATTCTTTATGTTATTGGCTAACCATGTTGCTGAAGGTTTAGTCATAATCAATGAGAATAATAAACTCAAGTGCTGGGCACAAGAGAAAAGAGTTCTTGCAGACTTGAAGAGAATGGATCTAAACAGCAGTGTGCAATTGGTATATTTACCAATCATGAATGCACCCCAGGTAGGTGAGGTAATTGCTTCTACAACTCCTACTTCTTCCAACCCCTCTATTTCTTTATCTTCTAGTGTGGCCATGAAATCTGTGTCAATGCCCCAACAGATTTCTACCAAGGTCACCAAATCTAAACTTTCAAAATCCAAGACAAAGAAAACCACCTCTGTTGTTTCTCAAAAGACAACAGTTGTAACAACAACCATTAACCCTGAGGGAAGTGAACAGGGTGTGAGTGGTGAGGGGAGGGGTGAACATCAAAGAAACCCCCAGGATAAGGAAGGAGAGTTGAGTGCTTCCCAAGCTAGCCAAGCCCCAGTTTCTCAAAAAGCTGTGGTGGTTGAAAAGGTTTCTAGCACATCCCTAGTAGCATCCTCCCAAAAGGATGTTACTATTGAAAAGAGTTCCCAACCAGGAACACAGAACAAAAGAGGGAGGGACACTAAAGCCAAACACTCACCTACAAAAGCTTTTATTAGAAGGAAGAAGGCTAGAACCCAATCTTCTACACAGGGTGCACACACTGCACAGATACATCCATCTGTCTCTGTGCCTTCTCAAACTCAGTTTGATGTGACTCCAATAAATGTGGAGTCACAGCCCCATTCTCTCACAATAACTACACATCAATCACCAAATACTTCTTCACCATCTCTGGATGTGGATATGTTATTCCCATCAATTCCTGATTCTCCCTCTTTACAACTCAGGGAGGAGCCCCACTCAAATACAGGTGATCATCATCTTTTAGATGATTTGTTGGATCACCCGCAAATTCTTTCAGATATAATTGAAGGATCTGTATCAACACATATCAAATCAATCTATACAGATTCAACAATTATATCACTTTCAATTTCATCTTCTTTTCCTTCTTCAACGGATATCACTCATCCGTTGACAAGTGGTTGCTCTTCAACGGATAAGCTTAACAGCAGTTATCCGTTGATAACAACAGTTTCAACTTCAACGGATATTCCACATCCGTTGATAGTCTCTACACAAATAACTGAAATGATTCCAAGTGTAGAAGACATGAATACTGTGCAATCACTTTTAGGATTGAGGGCAGGGAGTGAAAATTTGAGTGAGAGGCTGGGTTGCTCCCAGGCAAAAGGAGAGATTGAGAGCACAAAAATGCATGCTATTTCTTCCAGCATGGCAAAAGTCAGTGAGTGGAGTACCACCTTAGAAGGTGAAGGTGAGGGAGTGAGATGTGTGAGCCAGGGGGAGCCCCTGATGCAAGAACATAGAGAAAAAGAGAGAAAAGCAGGTACAGTTGATACAAGGGTGGAACCAGCCATTGCTCATGAGTCAATGATTGTGGATGATGCTGAAAAGGAAAGACAATTTCAGCAACATTACAAAGCTGTAATTGATAACATTTCCTTGGATGCTGACACTTTTACTCATCCTGTGACAGCCTATCAACTGTTGGCTGCTCAGGGCAATGAGGAGGCAGAGAGGACACTACATCTAGTGCACTCAACAGAATCTCTTCAAAGGGATAAAGCTGCTATTAACAGGATGCCTTCTACAGCTGGTGAGCCATCTGAGGAATTTGGAGTAAATTCTGATGATGATGACTCTATTTCTTCTGATGGAAGCATGAACATAGGGGGAGATGAAGACCCTAATTCCATTCCTAATCTACCTGAATGGGCCTTGACTAAGGAGCATAGAACAGGTGAATTCAATGTCCACTTGGTCAAACAAATCATCACTATTCAACAGGCCATTCAGAACACTTCAAATGCAAATATCAAGGCTATCCTCCAAGCTCACCTGGACTCACTGCATCTCATGAAGTTGCAGAAAGTAAAGCAAGATATGAGTCTAGATGATCTCAGGAAAGATATTGCTGACTTGAAATCCTTCACTTCAGAAAAATTGGATTCAGTCATGCCCTATGGTACTTTGCAGGACTTGGTTTCGAGATTGAAAAAGGAATCAGTTACTGAACAAAGGCTGGCCAAGTTGGAAGACAGAGTTCAAGGAATTGAAGATTCTGTGGCCACCCTTCTTCTCAACCAACAATCTCAAACCAATCTCCTAATGCAGCTGGCAAAAGCACAAGGCTTGACCCCTCTCCTTGATGATAACAAAAAGGGGGAGAATAAAAGGGAAGGGGAAGGAGAGCCCTCTACAAAGATTCAGATATCTAAAGTGCTAGTTCCTGCCATCACTACCTCTCCAATCATTCAAATCAAGGGAAAACCTGATGGAATTGATTTGATTCAGCTAGCAGCAGCTGAAATACAAATGAAAGAACAATGGAGGAGAATTGATGAAAGGTTGCAATTGGTGTTTGGTTCTACACAAAATAAATCAACATCTGTGAAATTTAGCACAAAGATTGAACCAATCAACATGGAGCTCAAGCCAGTAGGGAGAAATAAGGTTGGAGAGACTTCTTTCAAGAATTTAAAACCTATGGTTCTAAAGCCTAACACTAGATCCAGTATGGACTCCACAAAGAATCCCCTAGACTTTGCTCAGATGCAGGAAGTAGACTTTCCTCTTCCAAAACCTGATGGAGACAAAGTTCTAAGTGCAAGCATCATAAAGAAGAAGGAGACCAAGGACAAGGGTGAGAGAATGGACATGGCCTTTATCTATAGAGAGGGAAAGAGTATCTGTGTGATGCAAGGACATCCCAAATTTCTAAAGGCCAAAAGGGAAGAAACCAGAAGGTTGAAGAAAGAAGCTGTAAAACTCAAGGCTGACAAAAGAGCACAAGCAAAGCTTGAAAAACAGCTAAAGTCAAGCCAAGTTGAAGAAATGAAAGGAATTGAAGTCAGGGGTGAAGAAAAGATTGCTAACTTAGATGAGGTTCTTGGGAGCATATTTGGTGAAAATATGGAAGAAAGAGAGGAATGGCAGAAGGGAAACAGAAGAAAGGCCAAGGCACACAGAAGGAGTGAAGATAACCCTGAAGATACCAAATCTATATCTAAACCACTACCTTCCATACCTAAACCTTTTGTTGCTGATCCCTCTATAAATATCCATGGTGAACCAATCATTCCAAAAGAGGAACCTATTGATTGGGACAACATCACATTGCCTACCTTTTTAACCACTCTACCACTACCAAAGAAACAGAAAAGAAAATCTAAATCTACACCTCCCCTAACCTCTAAGAAATTCACTCAAAAACAAAAACCTAACCCTAAGCCACCCATTTCTAAAGATGATTATGTTCACATCTGTGACATAAAAGAAGCTTCAGACATTAATCTCTATCTGGATGAGCTGGAGGAAGTAAGGGGAATAGCTGCCTACAGACAGCTACCAGAGAGATTGGTTTTCAGATATAAGGGAGCTGGGGAAAGAACATGGCCTCTCTACAGGATTCTAAATGAAGGCTACTCTACCTTGATCAGAGTCTTTTCAGCCATCAAAAAGGATTCTGGCTTTACCAGAACAGCCAAGACTGAAATTCTCAACAAGATTGCCAACATAAGGAAGACTTGGAGGGAACCAAATGCTTTGCCCAGAACCTTACTCATACAAGAAAGGGGAACTAAAATTCACAAATCACCTCATTGGTTGATGGAATTTAGAGATGACAAAGGAGTCAGAAGATTTTTCAGACTTGAAGACCAACTCAAGATTGCCAGCAATGAAACTCTCAAAGAAATGCAATCTAAGTTGGATATCAGTGATGAAGATGAAGCTGAATTCTTCAGACAACTCCAACTCCAATTTGAGGAAAATGACAAAGGGCTAGGAAAGAAAACCAGGGAACAAAGAAGAAAATAATGATTTGCTCAGGCTAGAGGAGCACCCTTGGAAATACTGTAAATCTTCAATTACCTCCTAGTACATACACTTTTGCAGCACTTTTATATTTCTACTTAGTTTCAATTCAAATATTTGTTAAGTGTTTTGTTATCATCAAGTTAACCCTGAATTTATGCCTACAATTCTTATAGACATAAATAGGGGGAGATTGTTAGGAATATATGTGCATTAGTTTGATGATATGTTTAACAAAATACTTAAGTAGAAATTTAGTGTCAGTAGCCTCAACGGATAAGACCACTTTGGCTATCCGTTGATGGTGTAGCTTTACTTAGAAATAAGTCTAGTATTGTAGCATATTTCAGTCTCTGTATTTAAAATGTAATTCTTAGAAGTTGAGAGAAACTATAAGTCATGTTGACTACTAGATGATATGCAGATAGGAAGGCCAATTGTAAATATTTCATGCCTTGTAATTTTGTATAAATGAAGTGGTATCAACGGATGACTTAAAGACCTTCAACGGATGAGAAGCTAAGCTTCAACGGATGTCTCTAAAGCTTCAACGGATAACATCCTTCAACGGATGAGAGCATCAACGGATAAATGCATCAACGGATGAAAGCTTCAACGGATAACATCCTTCAACGGATGAAGTCATTAACGGATGAAAGCTTCAACGGATGTTCTGCTAATTAGCCGTTGATAAGTGGTAGTTGTACCTACAGACAGAGGCACATGGGTTGACAGAGAAAACTGAGATGTGGTAGCCGAATTTCAGGATCAACAGAAAAAGCAGCCGTTCTTCTTTAGTACAAAGATGCAATAGTCAACAAAGTACTGGAGTGAACAGGAAAAGAAGCAAGTGAAGAACTTATTTTACTATTGTAATTTTATATTGTTTTTCACTTGTACACTTGGTAATATATAAACCAAGAAGAAGCTAGTAATTAGAGAGAGATTTTCCAGAGCTGTTAAGAAATATCTTGAGAGAAAATTCATCTAGTTTGTACTAGGATGCAGCTGTGATCAACATTGTTGAACACAGATTTTCTAATATACCATCTCTGGTGGAACAACAAATCCACCAGAAAAGTTTTTAAAGTTTGTTGTGTTCTTTACATTTTGTGTTTGAATATATATCTGTCTGCATTAGCTCAAAGCAATTCATACACTTGTTCATCTAGAACACACTGCTTTAATAAACTTCTCAAAACCTGAAAAAGTTTTGAGATTTACATTCAACCCCCCTTCTGTAAATCTCATTGTTAGTCCTCTAGGAATAACAGATAGAACTATTGTTTATTTTGCTAGATTTTGTCAGCTTATCTATAGTTTCTGTTGTGATAATAAGCCCCAATCTGCTAGTGAATTAATTTCATCATTCAGACTAGCTAAAAGAGCTTTTAATGACTTATTATCTACTGACAATAAGAAGGCTGTGTTAAGACCCCTCCTAATTCCTATATCTGTCAAACAAGCCTTAATAACCTACGATCCAGTTAAATACACTACACTATATCCTGATATTCAACCATCTGAACCTCATCCATCAGCACCTACCACCTCTACTCAACCACCTCAAACTTCTCAACCTCAACCTTCAGATCCTACAGTGCAGCCTTCATCTTCCAAACCTAAGAGGACTAAGAAAGTACCTCAGACATAACAGAAGAGAAGAAGATTCATTCTACGAGATGAATCAGATGCTGAGGAACAGGTTCCTGTATTAGAACCTGTTATTTTAGAAGCTGAGAAGGTCTTTTCTCAGAAGGATGTTTATATTGGGAGTTTTAGGCCCCTAAAAAGGCTTAGAAAGCGTAATACTGATGATACACCTCTTATAGCCTCCTCAAAAGCTAAAAGATTTAAATCATTGGCAAAAGGCCTGAAGATTCTGGTAAAGGAATGGAAGCAGCAGCTAAGGAAGGAGGTCAGGAATCTCTGATCTCTCAAGACCCTATTGAAGCTCATAATTCTCCTAGTGTTGATCCAGACCTTCATGCAACTCATCTCTCTCCACTACATGAGCCAGAAACTACTCACATTCCCACACCTCCAGTATCTCCAGTACATGCTGATAACCAGGGGTCAAGTGATGAAATTGACATCCATAACTTGGAAGTGCCTCAGGTTCTGAATCTAGAACCTCCACCAACTCAAGTCACTCCACCAACAACACCAATTCATGATGCTGATTTTGATCCAGAATTGCCTACAACACCTTCTCTGTATCTAGATACTGAAGATCAGATTTTAGGTGAACATCAGAATATGGTTGTTGATCAGAACTTAATTGAAGATCAGCTCTTAGAGGATGATGTTGAAGCCTCCATAGCCTCTCATACTATTCTTTTATCAGAGGATACTGCTGATGCTGATTCTATAAGTTCTGATGCTGATAATGATGAAGTTACTGGTAATGCTGCTACAAATGCAGATGCTGATGCAGCTGGTCCTTCTGGACATGCACCTATATAAGCTCCTTCAAAAGCTGAGATAGTCAAGAAGTTTGTTACAGGGGAAGCACCAGTACCTTGGATTGACACTCCTAGAGGACAGGAGTGGACTAAAGAATGGAACTCAGTCAGTTTTGTTCCTTCTGAAAAGATTCTTGCTCAGCACTTGGAAAAAGCTGATGAAATGCTAGTCAATGATGATTTCAAGACACATCTAAGAGTTACTGCACTTAGTACAAGGCACCTTCAAGGTCAACAATCTGTAACTCAGGCCAAGGTGGACAAGATTCAAGAATCCTTGAATCAACAAGATACAGTTGTCAAGCTGGACAAGAAGATGTTTTTCAAACCCACCTTTGACAGAATTGCCTACGTTGAGAAAACCCAAGAGAAGCAACATTCTCAGATTGATGAAATTTTGAAAAATCAAGCTTCTCAGCAATCTCAACTCAATGAGATCCAATCCTCGGTGGAATTGCTTGTTTCTCTTCTTTTACCTGCTGATGCCAAAAAGGGGGAGAAGGTAATTAAGTCCAAATGAAAACCTGTTAAGACACTGAAGGGAAAGGATGATGGTAATGACCCGGGAAACTCTGGAATGGGTGGAGGTCATGGTCAAGGTGGAGGTCTCTCATCAAGTAGAACTGGAACTACAAGTCAAAGAACAAGTTCTGATACTGGGAGAAGAATAACTTCTGATACTGGTAAAAGGATAACTTCTGATGAACTTTTGGAACTTGATGAAGAAATTTCAAGACAGTTATTTCTGAAAGAAAATCCAGGAATGGACTTTGAGAGTCTAAAGGAAGAAGAAGCTAAACTTAAGTTAGAAAAAAGTCATCTCCAAATCTGAAGCTTCTGTTGAAAAGAAACTTCCTACGGCTAAAGGCATTGTGATAAAAGAAAGGACAAATCCTGTGGCAACCAAGGCCAAATCACAATTGCAGATAGATCCAAGGTCCAAGGGCAAAGAAAAAGTTGGTGAACCTGTAAAGGTTTATGTGCCTCCTATGGATGAAGAAATATCTGATGAAGACGCAAATCTTACTCTGACTTCAAGGAAGATTTCTCAAACAACCTCTGACATGGCTCAAGTTGTTTAGAATAAAGATATAGTTAGTTCTGATATAACAATGAAGCAAGCAACCTCTGACACAGCTCAAGTTGGCTTGATATCAGAAGATAAGTCAAAGGAAACCTCTGACATTGCTCACCTCTGACATTGCTCATGTTAAATCCTCAAAGTTACTCCTACCAGGATTCACTAAAGCCAAACAGACTCAACCTTTGAAGACTGCAGCAATTGGTTTTGAAGCAAGAGTGGTTACTGGAAAGGAAGCAAGAGATAAATCTGGATTGGGTAGTGCTGATGAAAGAAGAGTGCAGAACACAACCAATGATCCAACTTCCTTAAGTGAACTAGGTGTTTGAGCAACTCCTGAAAGATTGAATCAGCTTGACTCTGTATAGATGGTTTACCATACCTTCTTGAAAGAACATATCTTGTTATATTTCATGACAGATGGAAGGGTTTACCATATGTAAGTCATATGTCATAGGCCTATTTGTATATTCGAGGATTCGACTCAACTCAAATAAGTATGTAATAAGTAAATAGTGGATCGACCGTCAGAGAGATCTCGCAAAGTAATATCTGTCAAAGGATTCAGAAACAAGGTTCATCTACAGACTTGAGGAGTTAATTCACTGGAAGAAGTTCAAGAAGTTGATCATGCCTCAGTGATATAAATCAAGATCGTGGATTTAATCAAGTGACAGAGATCTCGTCAGGGTATCAATTAATTACAAGGATTTAATCTGAAGAAAATCAAAGTATCAAAGTCAAGACATGAAGAAACGTCACGGAAGTTAGTCACTCATGAACCAGACAGTACATCGAGTGTCAACGTTGAAGTGGTGGAATTGATTCATAATTTTCAGTGATTTTCAGAAGATCTGCAGAAGGATGGGTGCTGTTGAAGACTAGAATTAATTCTCTATTAATTAATTAAGTCATCTAATTTAATTAAGAAAATAAATTATATCTGCGAAGAATAATTTATTTATTAATTGAATTAATTGATTAATTAATTCTGAATTAATTTTAGGAATTTTCAGAATTTAAATTGGATTAAAATCTGCATTAAATCAGCAAGACAATTGAAAATGAACTAGCATGACAATCAGGATTGTCATACCGATTGTCATGCTAGGCCATTTTCAATAGTCTCACCGAAAGTTACACTAGGAGAAGGATTGTCTTGCTAGTTCATTCTGATTGTCATGCTAGTTCATTCAGATTGTCTTGCTAGTTCAATCAATTGTCCTACCGAAAGTCTTGCCAGCTATAGGATTGTCATGCCAATTCAATTCCATTCGGTTGTTGATTAAAAAAAGGAAGCAGAGAAGCAGCAACTCAAAAAATCCAGAACTCATTCAAGAACAAAGAAAAGAAAGCAGCCGCCTTGAAACATTTTATTTTCTTCTCTGCTTACATCAAGATCAAAATTCTAGTTTGTTAATGTTAAATCCAAACCACTAGAATTATTTATCTTGTTCTTGTGTAACAATCTAGCGGATCAAAATCCCTAGAACTTAATCTCAAATCGCGTTTAGCATTTGATTCTAATTATTGCAAAAATAGAAAAAGTTCATGTCGAATTTATTCTAAATTTGTGATAATTAATTTGAGATTAATTCCTTGTAATCGATACAGTTGTTGTAACACCTTTCAAGTTTAATAATATTTTTATTTAACTTGAATTTTGTTTCACATTTTTTATTCCGCATTTAATTCGATTATTTGGTAATGTTTGTATTCAACCCCCCTTCTACAAACATATTGGGACCTAACAATTGGTATCAGAGCCTTCTGATTAACGAACAAATCAAGATCCTAGACTTTTGTGATTTTTCAACTCCTTGAATTTTTATTTATTCAAAAATTCATAATGACTTCACATAAAGTTGGAACCGTTAAAATTCCACAATTTGATAAAGATAATTATATCATGTGGAAGAAGAAGATGCTATTATTCTTACAAGTTGCAAATCCCAAATATTCAAACTTGTTAAAGAAGGGTATAAAAACTCCGATGGTTATTGAACCGGAGGTAATAATAGATGGTGTGGTGACTACTGAAGCTAGAACCTATCCAAAAGAGCCTGAAGATTTTACTCCTGCTGAGAAGGAAGAAGCCTCCTTGGATGCCAGCCTTCAATTAATATTAATTGATTCCCTTGATCCCTTGATGAACAGACATGTGATGAACTGTAAAAATTCCAAACACATGTGGGAAACTATTGAGGTGATTAATGAAGGCACAGAGGAAGTTAGGGAGAACAAGTTGGAAATCCTAACCTCTGAATATGAACATTTCAAATCAAATCCAGGAGAAGGAATTACTGAAGTGTTTGAGAGGTACAATACGTTGATCAACAACCTGAACATCAATGGAAAGTATTATTCAATCAGGGAGGTCAACAAAAAGTTTCTTTTAACACTGCCAGCTCATCTTGAACATAGAATCACTGCCATTAGAGAAGCTAGAGATCTGAGTGAGATTTCTTTGGACAGGCTCTATGGAGTGTTAAAAACTTATGAGTTGGAGCAGATTCAACAGAAGGAAGTCTACGGGAAGGATAGAATGGTCAGCACATCTAATGCACTTGTAGCTGAAGGTCAACAATAACAACAATCTCAACAGTTAGAAAGAATGGTACGGTTTTCCAAGGGTGAGGAAAATGAGTTAGTAGCAGAATATGATCCTCCTACTACAAATCAATCAAGTGATGATTTTTATTCCTTGGAAGAGCTGGAGCAATTGGAAGATGAATCAATGGCCCAAATTGTCAAGAGATTCTCCCATGTCAGATTCAGGAGGAATCCCAAGCTTAAGTACAAGTCCAACTACAACAAATTCCAGAAAGGTGGATCTTCATCCTCTAACACCAGCAGTGGTGGGTACAAAACAGGGATGGTTGATCGGAGCACCATTAAATGCTATAACTGCAATGAGTTGGGACACTTTGCCACAGAATGTAGGAAGCCAAAGCAAGTAAGAAAGAACTCTAAAAGGGCTTATCTGGCAAAGGGAAGAAGCTGGGATGATACTGATAGTGAAGATGAAGAAGAAGGAAATCTTGCTCTTATGGCTATTGATGGAAAAGCTTCATCGTCAAGAAAAGAGGTAAAACTTTCTGATGCTGAAATGGTTTATCATCTAAGAGGTAACTTAGATTGTGCACGTCGTGATAATGAACTGTTAAGTTTACAGATCACAGACCTTGAGAAAGAGGTCAATGAATTAAGACTTGTGCACATTAATCAAGACAAATTAAAAGAACAGGTATCTTTTCTAGAGAATAGAGTTGACTGTTATAGAAAACTCGAAACTATTCTCAAAGACAAGATCACCGGTCTTGAGACTAAGGTTAGAGCCTACTTCAATTCTTGTTCGAAGGCTAAAGAGTTCTACAGTAAGCAAGCTGTTAATCAAACATCTGGAATAGGTTATGATTACAATGCTGCTATTGGAGAATTAGGCATAAACTCCCTCCTCATGTATGTGCTAAAGGGAGGGAAGTACCACATGTGCTTAAGGGTGTTGATGAACCCCTCTATAAAGCATCAATTGCTGAACCATTTGATGCGACCTCTTCTGTTATTCAAGAAGAAATACGTGCTGAGGATCATACTAATGAGAAGATTATTTCCAAGTCAAGTGAGTCGAAAGTTCCGGTCAAAGTTGTGAAAGCAATTGAGACTAACTCAGACACACATGAGTTGGATAACAATAATGCCATGTCTACCATGCATAAATTGCCTGCTATTAATCACTCTCATAAAGCATGTGGTGTTGCTAATTGTATGTCTTGTGCTTTTAATATGATGTATGCTTATTTTAATGGTAAACATGTGTCTAATGATAAGACTACTCCTCGTCAGCATGTGAATAACAAGAAGCATGATAGGTCTAAGACTGCTAGTCCTTCTAAGGCTAGAAAGGAGACATTTGTGCCTAAGCTTAAACAGAAATTTGTTAACGCTGTTTACAAGGTCAAATGTTCAGTCATTGAGAAAGTTGAGGCAATTAAAATTAAAAATGTTGTTTTGCCTGACAAAGGACAGTTCTACAAGTATGCCGGGCCCAACCAAGTTTGGGTTCCGAAGAAGGTCTAATCCATTTGTAGTGCAGGGCATTAAACAGGTGTAACCGGTAGTGTGGATTCTTGACAGTGGATCATCAAGACATATGACCGGAGATAGAGCCCTTCTATCAAATGTGGATTGAGAAAGCTGGCCCCATGGTTACCTTTGGAGATAACAGCAAAGGTTTATCTGAGGGATATGGCTGTTTGCAAGCTGGGAATGTTATCAGTGAAATTGTGTATAGTGTGCTAGGTTATTATCAGGAAGCAGTATCTAACATATAGCACCAGTGACGAGACTTGAGAATATTACGACATATCAGGCACCTGCTGCACATTACACTTGGAATTAGACTCTAGTAAGATGTGTACAAGTGTACTCCTGGTTGGTGAGTCAAAAGAGGAAGTCAATGCACCACAGTTCATAGACTTTGCAGCTGCAGATCTATTGGACTATGCAATCTCTTCTTCACAATCTCACTTCAGGTTGGTATGAACTAGTGTACTACTCAAGCAATCGTCAAGAACATGGTATGGCACTCTAACTGAAGTTATTATTTAATATGAACTAGTAGAGTCGTCATATTTTTAACTCTCTTATCATTAGGCACAATCATATTGTTTTATATGTGCAGTGATATATTGTTAATGCAACATAACAATTAGTATCTAAAGTACTTGACAAGTATCGGTCAATGATATGTTGTTAACATTATGTTGCAGATATTTGTAAGCTTTTGACATGAATGAGAATTACTTAGACTTTACCCTAAGTGATCAATGTTTTATCAAAAACTCATTCATTTTGAAAAACAAAAATTAAACTTCTTTCTACATTAGTGATTTCTTATTTCATGTAAAATCTTTTGAAATCACTATTGTAAATCATTTTCTCTCTATTACCATATGTTCTATGATACAGGTTCAGTCTCCAATGACTTTCTTTCATTGACAGTCATGAGGTTGAAAACCCACAACGTCTATCCCAGACTGTAAAGACAAACACAAAAATAGAACCAACCAACACTCTTTTACCACTAAAAGTAGTATGAATGAGCGTGAGGGAGATAGTGCCTAGTGCACCACATAAGGAAGGTTCTGTAGTCAACCCAGTAGCTCTGTCTCCTACATAGATGAGTAGTATTTAAACCGAGACAACTTCTAGCCCCCATACATCTTCTCAAAAAGATGTAATGGCTGAAAAGGCACAAAAACAGTTACTAGATTCATTCTCTCAACAGGGTGGGTCTATTGAATTTTGCCTGTCGGCCAAGGTATCCGATGTAGTGTCACCACTTCAAACATAAACAATTCTTGATGCACAAGGAGAGGTTACACACACAAAGGATGAGTTGACGGAAATAAGAGTTTCGACCATTTTAAGGTCAGATTCGATTGTTCAAGGTTCGTTAGTGGACCAATTGCCTTTACAGGTGTTAGGAGAGGATACTGATCCAAAAGCCATATGTCAGTGGTCATTGTCTACCTCCCCAGGCTTAAATCCCCTGGATGCATCTGCGGATAGTGGATCTGACATAGGTGCAGATCGACAACTTGTTGACAATGATTCAGATATTACCTGATGAGTCACAAGGAAATGTCTTCACAGACATTAGAAGGGAACCTTGATCTTTATGCTAAATTCTTTGGATCATTGTTTACCTTCCCAGAATTCAAATCTGGAACCCTAAAAGGGAAACTAGCAACTTGTAAATTATGACTCAGATTCATCTGACGAGTTTAACAGGGATGGGGATTTGTGAACTCCCATTGCACCACCTGTGACCTCCTTAAGGATGGCTAAGGTGATTTTCCTTGCAGGTACAGCTGGATTATGGAGCTATGAGAGAAGAGTGATACACTTGTGAGAATGAGTGTAAACACGAGTGGAGAGAAGAGTGATACACTTGTGAGAATGAGTGTAAACAAGAGTGGAGAGAAGAGTGAAACACATGTGAGGTACACTAAACAAAATCACACACTCACAGTGAGGAAGAAAGAGAAACTACTTGTTATTTCTTTTCCAACCAAGTGAAATATGAGAACTCCTTCAGACGACGGCATACATTCCTTCTTTAAGGGGGAGATAAAAGCTTAAGTAATAGTTTGGAGGATTCCTCAACTAAGGGGGAGAAATAGCAGGGAGGAAGAAAAAGATCCTAAAAATGTACACTACACCACACCATTGTTGTTTGTAACTACGGATCATATTGTACGGGAGAGGTGGTAAACACAAGGTGATTTCCTAGTAAGGGAAGAAGCTGTTAGGGGAGTACCATTGGTTTTTATCTGCGGATCCTATTGTACGGGAGAGGTGGTAAACGAAGGTGATCTTCTTTAATCAGTTGATTCTCATAGGGGGGGAAGCAAGAGAGATATGGGCTTCTCAAAAGGAAATGTGGTTGTACAAATGAAGATGGAACTACTTGAAGATATGTTCAGTCTAGAGGAACATCTACTTGGAATCTGGAAAATGTTAAATCTAGTCCAGAACTTTTCTACTATTTACTTTGCATTTCTGTTTATATCTTTTTCTTATTTGTTAGTTGAGTTATCCTCTAGGTATTTGTGTGTTATTGTCTAACAAACAAATAGGGGGAGATTGTAAGTCATATGTCATATGCCTATTTGTATATTCGAGGATTCGACTCAACTCAAATAAGTATGTAATAAGTAAATAGTGGATCGACCGTCAGAGAGATCTCGCAAAGTAATATCTGTCAAAGGATTCAGAAACAAGGTTCATCTACAGACTTGAGGAGTTAATTCACTGGAAGAAGTTCAAGAAGTTGATCATGCCTCAGTGATATAAATCAAGATCGTGGATTTAATCAAGTGACAGAGATCTCGTCAGGGTATCAATTAATTACAAGGATTTAATCTGAAGAAAATCAAAGTATCAAAGTCAAGACATGAAGAAACGTCACGGAAGTTAGTCACTCATGAACCAGACAGTACATCGAGTGTCAACGTTGAAGTGGTGGAATTGATTCATAATTTTCAGTGATTTTCAGAAGATCTGCAGAAGGATGGGTGCTGTTGAAGACTAGAATTAATTCTCTATTAATTAATTAAGTCATCTAATTTAATTAAGAAAATAAATTATATCTGCGAAGAATAATTTATTTATTAATTAAATTAATTGATTAATTAATTCTGAATTAATTTTAGGAATTTTCAGAATTTAAATTGGATTAAAATCTGCATTAAATCAGCAAGACAATTGAAAATGAACTAGCATGACAATCAGGATTGTCATACCGATTGTCATGCTAGGCCATTTTCAATAGTCTCACCGAAAGTTACACTAGGAGAAGGATTGTCTTGCTAGTTCATTCTGATTGTCATGCGAGTTCATTCAGATTGTCTTGCTAGTTCAATCAATTGTCCTACCGAAAGTCTTGCCAGCTATAGGATTGTCATGCCAATTCAATTCCATTCGGTTGTAGATTAAAAAAAGGAAGCAGAGAAGCAGCAACTCAAAAAATCCAGAACTCATTCAAGAACAAAGAAAAGAAAGCAGCCGCCTTGAAACATTTTATTTTCTTCTCTGCTTACATCAAGATCAAAATTCTAGTTTGTTAATGTTAAAGCCAAACCACTAAAATTATTTATCTTGTTCTTGTGTAACAATCTAGCGGATCAAAATCCCTAGAACTTAATCTCAAATCGCGTTTAGCATTTGATTCTAATTATTGCAAAAATAGAAAAAGTTCATGTCGAATTTATTCTAAATTTGTGATAATTAATTTGAGATTAATTCCTTGTAATCGATACAGTTGTTGTAACACCTTTCAAGTTTAATAATATTTTTATTTAACTTGAATTTTGTTTCACATTTTTTATTCCGCATTTAATTCGATTATTTGGTACTGTTTGTATTCAACCCCCCTTCTACAAACACATTGGGACCTAACACCATATTAGGCAGAATGCCATACCACTGAAGTACTATAAGGAACTAGAACATATTCTATTTCTACTTCAAGTGAAGAACAGATTAACAGATAGTGCTGCAAATTATTTGAAGACTCAAATTCAGAGACAGAAGAAGTTTTATTCTGTAAAGTCTGACATCACATATTGTCCAAAGTACAGAGATCACAAGGGTGATATTGTCGAGATGAAGCCTAACTCTGCTAAGATTATAACTACCTTTCTGGGTTATAAGGCTGTAGAATTCAATCTTGAGTCTGACAAGGCATATTTGATCAGACTAGATCAGGAGATAAGGAAAGCTAAAATAAATGATCTCAGGGCTGCTATCTTTCAAATTGGTGAAGATACAGTTGAATTGAAGAATGCTAAAAGGAGAATGATTGATGAACTCAAATATGCTGAGAGATGTTTGTTAAAGAACTATCTCAGAACAACTCCTGACATTGAAGAGATCAGAAATTGAAGCCAAGTCAAGATCTACAACTGCTTAAATTCTGATATGTATACAGACTAAAGTTGTTATCAGAAGTTAAAGTTGGTAAAGCTTTAAGGACCGTAAGTTGTAGTTATCTAGTCAAATTCTCATGCATTTGTACTTAATATTTTTGACATCATCAAATATCTGTTAAACTTGTATATTATGCTAATTTACAAGTTGGGGGAGATTGTTAGATATATTTGATAATGTCATGTCTAATATGATTTGTGTTTAAGTCTTCAAATCTTAACTAACAGGACAAATCAGTACTTAACTGGAAATCAACACTTATACTGAAGTCAGAACTTAAGTTGTCAGAACTTAAGTTATCAGGAGATATTTATCAGGAGATAATATCAGGACTTAAGGAGACTTTCAGATAAGGAAGGCGGCTGATTGAAAGGAAAGAAGATCAAGGCAAATGCAAGAAGAGATATGCATGAAGAAGGAATTCTATGAAGAATAGAATACTTAGAAGAAAATATATCTGATTGATATATTTTAGGAAGCAGAATTATATTCCATATCAATTAGTGATTATCTTGTAATTGTGTAGTATATAAACACAGACATAGGGTTTACACTATATGTGTTATCATAATCGAGAATAATATTCATTGTAACCCTAGCAGCTCTCGTGATATTTTGTTCATCACTGAGAGAAGACAGTTCTACATTGTAACAGAGTTTAATAAAGTTTGTTTTCTGTTACTTGTATTCTTTGAATTCGATTTGATTGTGCTATACACTGTATTCAACCCCCTTCTACAGTGTGTATGACCTAACATGAAGATATTAATGCCTTCACTCCAGATCAGGCTTATGGTAATTTTTTATTTTTTCTTCTTTAATTTTCTACTAATTCTGATATATAGTGTTCAAGAAATTCGGTAACCGATCCTTATGCCTATTCGAGTTTACTTCCGTTCATTAATCACATTCTTGTAAAGAGTTAGTATATTATTACAGACTTCGAATTTTACAACTTACTCGTTATCTTAAATTTGGTTACTTATGTTAATGTTATGTGTAACGCCCTCCAAACCCGGGTCAGAAGTTTGGGGCTCACAACACACACACACACAATATATAAACCTGTATATAAAATATTATATGCATTGACCCTTCTTTTCACAACCATGGATCGCAACAGGTTCAAGTATGAAAACAAGCCACAACCTTATCTTTTATTACATCGTACCAAAACCCAACTAGTTCAACTTACAATTAATAATGATATCGTTCTCACGATCTTACATAACTCATTTACAATATAAAACTCCTGCTAGCTCGATTCATCTTAACCTGGAATCCTAGCTCGCATACTGGACTGGGAATCCTCGTTACCAACAATTTCCTTTTTCAACTGTTGAAAACATAAAAAGGTTTGCAAGAGTGAGCTAACTAGCTCAGCAAGTCATAATAACAATAACTGAGGTTAAACAATAACCAATTGAAATAATTCAGAAGAATCAAGTTTCTGAATAAACAATGATTGGAATTGGATATTCACTTTTTATTTTAAAAACCAAGGTTAGGCTGCTGATCAGTCACGCACTAACCCCGAGCAAGACTCCCAGCTTTGCTCTATATACTGAATCCAAGGAACGCATTGGCCTACTATGATCACGAATCTGGTCCGACCACGAATCTGGTCCACATTTATTAAACCATCCAATTCTAAAATAATTCAAAATGATAACCAATGTAAATCAATAAGCTGAATCATAAACAACATTTATCTTGAAACATAGGGTGATTCACAATACCATGAAGGTATAACAAGGAATTCAAAAAGATTGGCTTTCAATCAAGGAAAGAATCAAAAAGTATAAGACCAAGGGTTCAAGGGTTCCAAGGATTGGTCTTCTGTTAAACAAGGAATAAGGGTTGGTATGTCAAGAAATTAAATATCAGAAATCAGTATGTGGTAGATATGTATTTGTGGAGTAGTATCGTATGTGTCTGGCTCGTATCTGGGATTTCAACAATCAAGGGTTTATGAAGAATAAGGCTTATGGCTCAAGATCAATAAGAATCAGGGTTCAAGGTTAAATAGTTTAAAGCGCTTGCAATATAAAACATGAGTTATTTTGAATAATAGCGACATGTTATGAAACAGTTCAAAAATATTTGCAATATATCTTGAAGAAGGTTTAGAAGTACTTTCCTTGTCACCAACGATTTCCACTTTACTTGTACTCATCTAACAGTTTTACTCATCAACCACTTTCCTTCTCTTTCAATGTCTTGCTTCTATTTATCAATCACTTGCCTTCTCTTTCTACGCTTCAATTCTATTTATGGATCACTGGTTTCCTTTTCTATGCCTCGCTGACTCTGCTAGGCATCACAAAAATCTATCGATTACTCATACTCATTTTATTCTAATCGTCACATAGACGTCATAAGCTTTCATTTACCCTTCGTTTTACCCAAATCTGGCGTACGGATTGAAAGTTATGAATAAAACAATCAAACCATAACCACATAGGCATATAACGCTTCAATCAGTGAACACGTAGCACATAACACGTAAGGTATTCGATCAAAATAATTTTTCAAAGAAGATTCGGGGTTAAAATGATTTTCCAGGTATTTATTACGAATTTTTGAATAATTTTCGGAATTAAAACGGGACTCCGAATTATTTTATAATTAAATAATAGGGTTCGAACACCCGAATCTGACTTTAAAATAATTTTATAATATTTATCGAGCCTTGAAAATAATTTAAAATAATATTTTAAAGCTCGAAACTATTTTTCGGAATTTTTAAATCAATTTTAAATAATTAAATATAATTATTAAATCAATTAAAATTAATTAATAGTTAATTAAATTAATTAATCAATTAATTATAAATTAATTGATTAATTAAAATAATTAAAAACTAACTAATCTAACTGCAATTTGTCGCCGGCGACCCCCTGTCTCGCCGGAAACCGATTAAACGGCTTCGAGCAGCCACCAGACTTGCCAGAACTCGAGAAGGAACCACCAGGAATTCATCTGTTCAATCAAACTTGGCAAACATGCACGAAATCAGTCGGAATATGTTGAAGAAACTCGCCGTCGCGGCAAGTCTTCAATTTTCCGATCTGATCGAAATCGAACTTCTCAAATCAAACAAAAATCATAAATCGATTCCTGGGAACGTCCCGAGTGTATTGGTGGTAACATATTTTACCCAGAATCAACGAAATTGAAACCCCCAATTTCGAATTAAAAATATTCAAGAACATAAACCCTAATTCTAATCCGAGAATCAAACAACAATCAGGACATGTTATTGAACTATATTTTTGACATATAATATACCAAATTGACCAGAAAAATATTATCTACATAATGGAATCATCAAATCATATCAACAACATCAAGAACAAATTTTCATAATTTAATCTTTAATAAATTCGAAATAAAACAATTTAATAAGAAAAATACCTTGATTCACTACGCCATAGATTGGATTCCGCAACCCCAAGGAACCGTAACTAAAGGCCAAAAAAGCGTTGCTAAAGGCCAAAAAACGGCTATGGCGACTATTTTCCGGGGTTGCAATTTCAGGCGTTGCCATAGAGTTTTTTGCAACCCCGGTGACACCCTATTGCAACCCTTTTTTATCCGTTACAAAAACGTGCTATTGCAACAGCAATTGGGTTGCAATAGATCTTGAAAAGTGTTACAGTAGGGTTTGGGCTATCAGTGCCCACATGTGGGGTATCGATGCAACCTTTTTGCAACACTTTTTAGTGTTTTTTGTAACGCTTTTTAGTGTTTTTGCAACACTTTTTAGTGTTTTTTGCAATGCTTTTTAGTGTTTTTAGCAACGCTTTTTAGTGATTATTAGCAACACTATAAAGACCTAATGCAACGCTTTTATAAAAAAAATGTTAGGAACTATTTGTAAATTAACATGCCCATAAATAAGACCATTATCTTAAACCAACACAATCCACAATCCACAATCCACAAACCATAAACATCAGTCCACCAACCATCACCATACTACCACTACCTTCCCCATACTACCATCAGTTCCCCATATTACCACAACCTTCACCATCACCATACTACCATCCTTATACCACTAATTGTCTACCAACCATAAAAAAAGCGGAAGTTTAAACAAGTTAAAGTTACAATTCAAAATCTAAAACTGCTAGAACGCTTCTGACTAGGTAGAACCACCTCCAGTAATAGGAGTGACCATGGTAGCAAGAGTACCATCATCATGGTCACTTGAAATTGTATCACCTCCTGTAAAAGGCACATAGTATTAACTTCAATCTTTGATAACTTCATACATAATTGATCATTTCCAAGGTAAAACTGATGGTGATGGTTCAGAAGTTCATTCAGCAATAACTCAACTTCCTCAACAAGCATAACTTCACTCCCAACTCCTTTGAGCAAAGATAAAAGCATTAGCTGCCTAAAACAAAAGCAATAACCAAGTCAGAATTGTATCCTTTCTAGTTGTGCCATCACTGCTAGATGACAATAATTGGAAAATATTCGACTTCAGCAAATGAATTATAAACTCCACTGTGACAAAAAACTGGAAGTAAAATTCAGTAAATAAGATTCTAACCTTTCCATATGCAGAAAGTTTAAGAGCAAGTTCAAGAATGATCATATTAATAAATTCATAATCCAGATTAAATTTTAATGAAGCATGCAGTAGATGTAAATACACACATATAAAAATACAAATACTATATGTAATTATACAATTGCTAACCTTGGTGAGCAGTAGCAAGACTTTGATGAAAGAAACAAAAGATTTTCAGACAAATTTCTGGAGGCAATCTTTCCATCTCTTTTATATCTGAAGTACACACACTTGTTGGAGATTATATTTATATAAAGGGCCGTTTTTGCAGGACTTCAATCTCTCTCTCTCTCTGTGCTGTTACAATCTCTCTGGCACATCTGACAGTTTACTTTCCTATGGACCGATTCAGCTTAGCAATACTCACAAAGAATGGATGCTAAGGTAATAGAGAGGACAGTTACAACCCCAGTTTAGGTACTAAATCTTCAGATGTTTATTTATGTCTCATGTATTATGTCTTCACTTCTTAAGTCATCACTGATTAAGTCTGATTACGGTTTCTTATAAACAGAATGTTGAGATGTCCTAAATCTACATCATTATAGGAGTAGTCCGTTACTATCTAATAGAGAATGGGAACCCTGCCAGAAAACAAGTCGAAGCCTCTACATGCCTTTTGAAGGTCAATTGTAGGGAATGGCTTTCGAGCTATAAACAAAATTGACGTCGACTGGTATACACTGTTTAAATCCTGTTCGACCTAAGTTCCAACTTGTTCTTTAGCTGATGCCCTTTATAGTTTCCTGGTTCGAGCAGATTAAGAATCACCACGTAAAATAAATTAAAGATTCTCAATAAAATGTTTGTTTTTTGGATAATATGCAGCTCATTGCATAGTTTTTTTTACACATTTTGACCAAGATATGAGCGAATGACAGAATTTGTGATTAAGCGCCAAGTTAGAAGTTGCATTGATAACCAAATAAACAAGAATATCGCAGAAAAAGGTAACCTGGAATACAGTTCTTCCCATAGAATGTCGCAGCAGCCATCTATCCATTGGTAAAGTATCACACTGAACATGCAAAGTCAATACATCTGGTACAGAAAATGAATGTCAATATCATATGTTTACAGTGACAACTACTTCTTCTAAATCAAAGTATCACATTGAACGTGAAAAGTTTCCTGAAAGAGACTAGGGAACTCTGAGAGCTGCTGCCTTGTCTGAAAAACAGTCAATTTTCTATGCCAGCACCACTGCCACAACAATATTATAAGTACCTTTTTCTCTTTTACAGGATGGCTTGTTGTCTAATGTCTGCTATATGGTTCAGCAACCTCTTGCATATCAAACACAGTCTGCACTAGAGTCCGAAGTCCCAGATTGTCAAGAGCAGACTGGAGTAGCATGAAATTCATCATAGTTGTAATCATACTGGGAAATCACTAAAAGAAATGATATATTATTCAATCTTAGTGACTAAAAACACAAAGTTTGAATTGTTTAACATCCGGCATCAACAAAAACACACTCATGAAGATAAATACATCAAATCAAGATGATAATGTACTTGTAAGATATTATGCGATGTAACATAGTTCAAATATGCAGCCAAGAAATAGGTCAGAATCCCAATAACTATATAAGCAAGTAACGTGAGGTGAGCAACAATCCTCGGGTTCTATTGATATATATCTGATATGGGTACAATAAGAAAATAGTGAAGCCTTCAACTTTTTTGTTATCAATAAATCTCTAGATGAGTATACGTAGAATGCCTGAAACTCTCTTTAGAAAAATCAAGTTATTTGAGTCTAAGGTACCAGAAAAAACACTAATTTTTGATGTTGAGGAAGAGTAAAGGATGGCCATAAGCCTCAATACACCCGACTTGATAGAAAAGAATTAATTAGGAATAACCAATTATTTTAGCAGGGTATATATGTGCGTGAGAGTATGTTCCAGAGAAAATTCAAATAAAGTGATAAGTACAGCAAAAGGATGTACCTCTTGAGTTATGAATGTCCATTTTGATTCTGTCAGCAACTTGGAAGAGTTAGCAGGGAGGTCTTTCTCAATGTCATCTAACATAAGAGGTTGTCCATCTGTATACAGTGTAATGCTTATAATTAACTTGGTTCAAAGCACAAATAAAATTATATATATTATAACTAAAACAAAAAAGTACATACTTGACTGCATTTGTAATGAGATCAAAAGGGTTAGATCCACCAACAATAAACACCAGATGACTCCATTCAAATATATCTAACACCTGGATCTCTTGCAATTCACCATCATTCTCATCATCTAACCACTACAAAAAAACACACACACAAACATATACATAATAAATCATAAAAATTTCAGCTAAATACTGACCTTCCTATCCTAAAATCAACACAGTAATGAAGACCTATCCTAAAATCTGATGAAGTCGAAGGCATAAAAATTACCAAGGCATTATACATACACTGCGATAAAATCAGCACATATAACTATATTACAAATGTACCTCAGAGTCACATTTGCCATAACAAAGTCCTGAAGTCCAAATCCTGGACCTCTTTCGGAAAAAGAAAACTGCTAAAGAATAAAGAGTTAGTAGAAGTGCCTAAGACTAATAACATCAATAGCAGATTAGCAGGTAGATTACAATCAACACAATGCTCAAATTAGAAATCAACATCTCTAAACGCGGCACAAATTAGAAATCAACATCACTTGCTTTAACTTTGGAACTGTTATAGCAGACAAAGAACCTACAAACGCGGCACTCACCATCTCTAAACGCTGCATTCGCAAGCTTCAGAAAAGTCGTTTCCAGCAACCTAAATCTCCAAACATCAAGCTCCATCTCATCAACCGACAGCTCATCAACACAACCACCTCGTACAACGATCTTCATAATTCAAAAGTGTTGTCGGTTGTAATAACCCGAACAATTGAAAAGAAATCAACCGATAAAAATTAAACAATTATTTGTGACTTACAGGTCCGATAATGATAAGAAGGTAAACAATAAATTGATAATTAAAAATAAATTTGAAAAATTGCACATGAACAGAGCTATAATTTGAGACAATAATACCAGATCAAATTTGATTCCAACTAATTGCAATTAACAGAAATTAGGGTTTCGCCTAATTGAAAATTGACCATCTCTATTCAATCTAAGGTTTTAGTGTGAAGAAAAAAGCTAGGGCTTATGTATATGTATAGGGCTTCTGGATCTGTATGTGGGTTTTTGAGGGTGGGTTTTGAGAGAGCCGGGAGAGAGAGAAAGGGGTGAGAGAAGCGGGGGAGAAAGTACTGAAAAAAGAGGGAGAAAGTCGGGGGAATGAAAAAAATTAAAGGGGGCAAGTGTTTCAAAGTAGGGGAAAGTACGAGAGCCTGTTATTTTATTTTTAAAAAGAGTAATTTAGACATCGGTTTTAAGAACAACAGATGTGTATAAACTAATTTAACATCGATTTTAGTAAAATTGATATAAAATATTTCATTAACATTGGTCCGCAACTTAATTTTCAACCCTGCTCCCATCTCAAATCTCGGCCCAAATTTTATTCAAAATAAACACTCGGCACAATTTTTTTTTTTCAAATTTAAATTATTAAATTCTTTTTTCTTTTAATAAATATATATTTTTAACACTTAATTATAAAAAACTAAATAAATTCAACAATATATATTGTAAATCACTCCACCAGTGACTTGTTAAGTTATAAAACTTTCAACTGATAAATATATTATAAATTATTTCACTAATATTATTAACTTTAATAAAAAAATAAAATATATTTTTCAATTATTAACTCATTTCTATGTAAATAATTATGTAAATAAAATATGTTATTTAATTTGGTAACACATTTTGACTATACCGCAACATCAAAAAATAGGGGTTGCGATAGACATGGTTTAGAAGGCTATTATTACACTTTTGTTTGCAACCCCAGTGTGAACGGTTGCAGAATCCAATTTACGGCGTAGTGGTAATAAAGAAAAACGGCAATTCGCCGGAGTTCGTGTTCAAGGTCACCGGACTTTGCCCGGAATTTTTATTGAGTCATCGATTGTGTTTATTGTTGGTTTAGCTGAGTTCCTGATATCACCCTTATCGAGTTCAAGCCAAAAATCGGAGCAAAAAGAGCTGAGAGCTGCCGGAGTCAGGCGCCCGGTAGTGTAGCCGGTTTCTAGGCAAACCCAGATTCCGGTGACCTTCATCAGGTCCCCGCCGTCCAGCCACCAAGCCCAGCCCCCGTTTGATCCATTTTCCTGTTCTGTTATCCCTTAATCTATGTTACTGGATTTTCTTTTTAAAAATTAATCCAAAAATTCATTATTTATTTTCTAAAATTCATTTTTAATTCCAAAAATCATTATTTTTAATTCTGAAAATTATTTTTAATCCAAAAATAAATCTGAATTTTGTAATTAATTAATTTTAGTTAATAATTAATTATTTAATTAGTCAATTATTTAAAATATTAATTGATTAATTAATTTAATTATTTATTAATTAATTTTAATTGATTATTTAATTAGATTTAATTATTAATTATGATTTAAAAATTCTGAAAAATAGTTTCGAGCTTTAAAATATTATTTTAAATTATTTTCAAGACTCGATAATTATTAGTAAATGATTTTAAAGTCAGATGCGGGTGTTTGAACCCTATTATTTTATTATAAATGATTCGGAGACCCGTTTTAATTCCGAAAAATGTTCAAAAATTCGTATTAAATACCTGGAAAATCATTTTAACCCCGAATCTTCTTTCAAAAATTATTTTGATCGAATATCCTGTATGTTATGTGCTACGTGCTATCTGATTGATGTGTTATATACCTATGTGGTTATTGTTTGACTGTTTTAGTCATAACTTTCAATCCATAAACCGAATTTGGGTAAAACGAAGGGTAGATAAAATCTTATGACGTCTATGTGACGATTAGAATGATATGAGATTGAGTATTGATAGATACTTGTGATGCCTAGAAGAGTAAGCGAGGCATAGAAAAGAAAGCCAGTGATCAGTAAATAGAACTGAAGTGTAGAAAAAGAAAGCAAGTGATCGATGAATAGAAGCAAGGCATAGAAAAAGAAGGAAAGTGATGGAAAAGTAAAACTGTTAGATGGGTACAAGTAAAGTTGGAAATCATCTGTGATAAGGCAAGTACTTCTGAACCTTTCTTCAAGATATGTTGCAAATATTTTCAAACTTTCTCATAACATGTTGCTAGTATTCAAAATAAATCATGTTTTGTTAGGTCATACACACTGTAGAAGGGGGTTGAATACAGTGTCTAGCACAATCAAATCGAATATAAGAACTCGAGTAACAGAACACAGATTTTATTCAACACAATAAACTCTGTTACAAAGAACTGATCTCTCTCAGTGATGAACAAATTATCACGAGAGCTGCTAGGGTTACAATAAATAATATTCTCGAATAATATATCACATATAGTGTAAACTCTATGTTGTGTTTATATAGACACACAGTTACAAGATAATCTTTTAATTGATATCGAATATGATTCTGTATCCTAAAATTTATCAATCAGTTATCTTTTCTTTCAAGTATTATATTCTTCATAGAATTCTTCTCCATGCATATTTCTTTCTGTTTTAGTCTCGATCTTCTTTCCTTTCAATCAGCCTCCTTCCTTATCTGAAAGTCTCCTTAAGTCCTGATATTATCTCCTGATAAATATCTTCTGATAACTTAAGTTCTGATATTTTAAGTCCTGACTTCAGTATAAGTACTGATTTCCAGTTAAGTCCTGATTTATCCTGTTAGTTAAGATCTGAAAACTAAACAAAAATCATCATTAGACATGACATCACAAATATATCTAACAATCTCCCCCAACTTGTAAATTAGCATAATATACAAGTTCAACAGATATTTGATGATTTCAAAAACATTAAGTACAAATGCATGAGAATTTGACTAGATAACTACAACTTACAGTCCTTACAGCTTTACCATCCTTAAAGTCTGATTTCAGCTTCAGTCTGTATATCCTTCAGAATTTAAGCAGTTGTAGATCTTTGACTTGGCTTCAGTATGTGATCTCTATAATATCAGGAGTTGTTCTGAGATAGTTCTTCAACAAACTTTTCTCAGCATATTCAAGTTCATTCTGCATCCCCCTTTTTGCATCTTTAAGTTCAACTGTATCTTCACCTGTTTGAAAGATAGCAGCCCTGAGATCATTTATTTTTGCTTTCCTTGTCTCCTAATTCAGTCTGATGATATAGGCTTTATCAGACTCTAGATTGAATTCAAGTCCCTTAATACTAGAAAATGTAGTGATGATTTTTGCGGTACTAGGCTTCATTTCAACAATATCACCATTGTGATCTCTATACTTAGGAAAATATGGTCTGTCAGACTTTACAGAATAAAGTCTCTTCTGTCTTTGAATATCAGATTTTAAATAACTGGTAGCACCATCTGTTGATCTGTTCTTTACTTAAGTAGGAATAGAACATGTTCCAGTTCTTCAAAATACTTCAGTCTAATAGCATTCTTCCTAATCTGGAATACCCTCCCATCTATCATAAAGTATAACATGACATCTTCTTTCAACACAGAATGGTAAACCATTTGTACAGATTCAAGTTGATTCAATCTCTCAGGAGTTGCACCTACTCCTGGTTCACTTAAGGAAGTTGGATCATTGGTAGTGTTGTGTATTCTCTTCTCTTTAGAACTACCCAATCCTAATATGTCTCTAGCTTCCTTTCCTTGAATAACTCTTGCTTCAAAACCACTTGATGTAGACTTCAAAGATTGAGTCTGTTGAGCTTTGGTAAATCCTGATAGTAGACTGGTAGTAGGTTTAACATGAGCACTGTCAGAGGTTAATGTGCCCTTCTTCTTATCTTCTGATATCAAGCCAACTTGAGCTATGTCAGAGGTTGCTTGCTTCTTTGTAATATCAGAACTTACTACATCTTGACTCTGAACAACTTGAGCCATGTCAGAGGTTGATTGAGAAATCTTCTTTTTCTTTTGAGTAAGACTAGTATCTTCTTCATCAATTATTTCCTCATCCATGATTGGCATATAGACTTTTTCAAAGTCATCAATTTTAGCTGTAATAACCCCAATTTTGGGAATTTTTGAAACCCTGATGAATAGTAACTTTTGTTGATGATGCTGATTAAGGAAAATTATCAGACCACGCTATATAGGAGTACTGTTATGGAAATTCTAAGATCGTATTAGTATTCCATAAAGTAAATAAGTGTATGTAAAGATCGTCAGAATCCAAATTCGAACACTTTGATTTTTCCCGAAAATCCACCAGATACCGAAAGAATTGAGTATAAGGTAACATGATTAAAAGGATTTTAATTCAAGGATTATAAGAGGGGATTATAAGAGGGGATTATAAAAGGAATATAAAATATTGAGAAAGGTTTAGGAAACCCAAGTAATAAGATCCCGGGTATGATCCCTCAAACGATAAACGAGAACAAAAGTTAAGCGAACCGTGTAACAGATCAGCGATCATTAGCCAAGTAATTAGGAGTTAATCAAAGGGGTTAGTGGAGGATGATGTCATCACACCAACAAGAGGAGGACAAGTGTAACAAGATGACATAAGTAGATGACATAAGCATGACCAAATGGGAAGGGTTGGTTGGTTGATTGTGAGCCACACAATTTTTACCATGGTAAAAGGTTTATTAACAAACAAAAAGGAAGCAACCAAGCAAACACATTCATTTCTCTTCCCCCCATCTCCTTGCTCACGTTTTTTTGAAGAAAAACAAGAAGAAAAATTTCCAAACCCAAGCTCCACTCAATCATAATTCAAGAGGTTTGTTTCTTTGGATCCTATATTTCATAACTAAGAAGAGCAAGTAGTTTGAGTGCTTGAATCAAAGGTTTTCTATCTCAAACAAATCATTTTAGTTTAGGGTGAATAGTAACTTTCAAGAACAAATTTTTGATTCTTGATTTTATTTGTAAGGTCAAGGTAGCTTAAGCATAGATTAAGGCTTCCATGGGCATTCCAAGAATCTTTCATTGATTAAAAGCTTCAAGGAAGGTATAAAACTTCAAACCCTAGTTTTACTTTGAATATTTAGGAGTGGTTTTGATTAATATAGTTCATGAGAAGCATGATGCTTGTGTGTTTAAAGTTTGGTTGGGTTTGTAGTGATTGGATTTTAATTGAGGTGTTGATGATTATTAATGGAGGAGTAGTAGTTTAAATGTTTAAGCATGAATTGAACCTTGTTTGATTTAGTAGTTTGGTTGAATTTGAAGATAGTATGATATTGGATTAAATTGAGATTCTTGGGCTTATTATGACTGAAATCAGTAGCATTGATGTGTATCTTGAGTTGTTGTTGATTGGTAGTTGGATTAATATGATTTGGAATGGTAAAATTTGGGAAATCGCGTAAACATAGCCGTCGTAATGCCCGATTTACCTTAGACTGTTTTGTTCTTAACTTCAGGACCCGTGAACTCACTGTTAGATTCTGACCATTGCCATGTTTAGATAGTTCATTTTACGAGCTTCGTTTTGATGTGTGGTTCGCTTGAATCCGATGTACGGTTTAGGAGAAACGACCGTTTTAAGTAACGGCGTTTCGCGAACGAACCATTACCCCTCGCCTTACTTTGAAACCTTGGTTAAGGCCCTTAAATGACTAATTGGAGTATGAAACAATTATGTAAAGTGGATTAGGCAGTTGGTAGAGTACTCGCAAAAGAATCACCTTAAAATTTTTAATGGTTAATTTATTAAAAATGGTGGAGCCGAGGGTACTCGAACGACTTATGTGATTCGTTAAGCGTAGAAGTGACCATAAGCGAACGTTAGGGTTCAATTGGTTAAAGTCTAGTTTCTTAAGTGACCGGGGTTTAATTCCGACTTATGTTGTTGTTCATAGGTTATCGGACCCACTCTAAACTTAAGTCTATCCGGGAACACTCAGGCAAGTTTTCTACCCGTTAAACTGTTGTTGTGATGTATATATGTATATGCATTATCTTGTGATAGATGCATGATTGTTATTAGCAAATCTTGCGATATATTGGAGCATGCTGATATGGTTTATATGCATGTATGTTTTGTAATCTTGATATCTAATTGTTGATTCAATTGCTTATAAACTGCATAATACATATGCTAGAGATAAGCAGTAGTTGCGTATGCCCTTAGTATAGGGGACCCAAAGGTGAACATTTTTTAAACCGGGAGTCGATGTTCCCGAGTATATTATATATATATATATTTATATATATATATAGATATAGTTTTCAAAACTATTAATTGAATAAGGTTATTTCGATAACTTTATTTTATTTAATGAATATTAGTTGAATATTTATTCGAGGACTTATGACTCCGTTTATTTTATTTAATGAATATTAGTTGAATATTCATTCGAGGACTTATGACTCCGTTTATTTTATTCAATAAATATTATTTTAAATATTCATTCGAGGAATTACGACTCCGCTTATTTATTAAATAATATTCTTTATTTTATTAAAGAATAATGTTTCGATAATCAAACTTATTTTCGATTATTCAAATAAAGATCGTACTTTCGTATAAGTATATCTTTGGTTATTTATTATTCATTTCAAGTATGAGTTTTAAAACTTCTACTTCAATTATTTTTATAGAGATTATCCTTTATGGGAATATTATTTAAATAATAATATTCAGATATTTTCTAATATATCGGGACTGATTTATTTCATTAAATCAGCATTACTCCAAATATTCTTAAAAATGTTTTCGAGTCTTCAAAATGATTTTCAAAAGTTAGAGTGGATCCCAAAACTCATTTTTATATTTAAGATCTTCCTTTCGAAGGGGATTTAAATACTCGCTCAAAACCTGGCTCTGTGGTGTATTTTATATTCGCAACGAGGTTGCTATTTTGAGAAAAGATTTTGATTACTTTCCCAATGTTCGGGAAGTAAGTTCATCTATTTGAGTCGGCATAAGCAACATGGGCTCAGTGGGCGTCCATGAAAGTGTAAGTGGCTCAGTGGGAGTCCATCCATGCGTAAGTGGCTGAGTGGCAGTCCAACATAGGTCCTCATGTGGCCAGGGTGATGACCAGTGGGGAATTCGTCCATCTACTAGTAGAAAAGGTGACTTAATTGGTATCTTTGCCTGATCAGCAAGATATCAGGTTTATGCCAAGATTTTCTCCTTTCCAAATTCATTGGATATTGCAACTCTGTTTATAATTTTCATAACAGAGGTTTTCAAGGAGTGTATGAAATGTATACATATATATAGGTGTATATATATATCGGGACTTAATGAAGTATCTCGTAACTTCATTATTTATAATGATATTTCAAAGATTGAATCTATTCAAATCTTATCTTGTAGTCTCATCTATGTGATGAACTTTTGAAACGGATTATACCTTGAAAGGTCGTAGTTCAAGTAGTATTCGGAAAAGATATAAGTATATTGGAGTATCTTGTAACTTCATCTTTTCAACTTATATCTAGTTAATGATTATCTTATGCATGACAAAGATTTTCAAAAAAATATTGAGACAAGGTTAGATATATGAGATCACCTTGCAACGATATTTTTATATAGTTATAAACTGGAACTCTATGTATATTATGCATGGAAGAGGATTCTAAGATTTTGAAAATTATATATACATATATACTGAATATTATGTGACTTCGTCGCATTAAGATATCAAACTTGGTTCATTTCTTTTGACCAAGACTTTCATGAGTACTATGAGAATGCTCATATATTGTTAATTATTATACATATTATTTCGGTGGGCTTGTTGCTCACCCTTGCTTTCTTCTTTCATCACACAACAACAGATATATAAGATGAACAGGATCAAGCTCCCAATTCGTGAGCGGATAGGAAACGTTCCGTAGTTTCCTGTAGGCGTTGATGCCGTTGTAGCTGAGGTAGGATCTACCAATAGGCTAGGCTTTCAACTTTTGATGTACCAGACTTATGTATATTTATGAATTGTAATAATGGTAACGAATATGTAAATTATTCAGAAACCCTTTTTAAGGTGAAATATTTTATAATTGTGGAATAAAATGACTTGTGTTATTTTTGATATTCATCTCTGAGACTATAACTTGTGGTGTGTGTGTGTATATTGTGGGGTCATAGTACACAGTAGTTGGTTGACTGTTAAGATTAAATATTGATAAGGGAGATGGAACTCATGACAACCCGAATCCCCGACCCCGGATTTTGGGGTGTTACATTAGCTTTGCCCTTGAACCTTGGATCTACCTCCACTTGTGATTTGGCCTTGGTTGCCTCAGAAATTGTCTTCTCTTTTATCACAATGCCCTTAGGCTTTGGAAGTTTCTTTTCAGCAATGAAAGCTTTAGACTTGGATTTGACATTTTTTGCTTTAAGTCTGGCTTCTTCTTCCTTCAGACTTTCAAGGTTCATACCTGGATTGTCTTTAAGAAATAATCTCTTTGAAATCTCTTCATCCAGCTTCTGTAGCTTGGGGTCTTGATAATAAACAGTTGTTTCCTTCCCCTTGAGCTTCAGTGTCTGCATAAACTTCTGTGATTCTTGACTTTCACCCTGTATCAGAACATCAGGCCTAGTCAAAACTTGTTTACCATACCTTATTCTTCTATCAGCATCAGAGCTTGATCTCTGTGTAGAAATTTCAGCTTTCCTAGATGAAGAACCTTGACCTTGACCATGACCTCTACCATTTTCAGAGTTTCCCTGGTCATCATTTCCATCATCCTTACCCTTCAGTGGTTGAATAGATTTGTATTTTGACTTAATCACTTTCTCCCCCTTTTTGGCATCAGCAGGTAGAAGAAGAGAGACAAGCAATTCCACTGAGGATTGGATCTCATTGAGTTGAATTTGCTAAGAAGCTTGATTCTTTAGAATTTCATAAATCTGATCTTGTTGCTTCTCCTGAGTCTTTTCAATATACCCAATTCGGTCAAAGGCTGGCTTAAAAAATCTGTTCTTTTCCAATTTTACATTCATATCTTGCTGGATCAGTGATTCTTGAATTTTGTTCACCTTGTCATGGGTTATTGAGTGTTGACCTTGAAGGTGCCTGGTACTCAATGCAGTAACTCTATGCTGTGCCTTGTAATCATCATTTATCAGCATTTCATCAGCTTTGGCCAGGTGCTCAGCAAGTATGTTTTGAGTTGCAACAAAATCAACTGTGTTCCACTCCTTTCCTCTAGGAGTTTCACTCCAAGGTACTGGTGCATCCTCTCTAACAAACTTCTTGATTAGATCAGCTTTGGATAGAGCTTGTTGAGGTGCATGTCCAGATGGACCAGCTGCATCAGCATCTACATTTGTAGCAGCTTCACCAGTAATTTCAACATTGTCAGCATCAGAACTTACAGAGCCTGCAGTATCAGTATCCTCTGATAGAATAACAGTATGTGAGGTTATAGAGGTTTCAACATCATTCTCTAAATTCTGATATGTAACTAAGTTCTGATCAACATCCAAATTTTGATGCCCACCTAATATCTAATCTTCAGCATCTAGATTCAGAATTGGTATTGTTGGAATATCTGCATTGAAATTAGCATCTAGAAGTGGTGTTGTTGGTGGAATAACTTGAGTGGGTGGAGCTTCCAAGTACAGAACATCAGGTACAACCAAGTTGTGAATATCTATTTCATCACTTGTACCTGGATCTTCAGCATGTACTGGATTATTAATAGGAGACACAGGAGGTGTAGGCACTTTCTCTGGAATATCCTCTTGTTCTTGAATAGGAGACTTGTGAGCTAACTCAGCAGTGGGAAGTAATTCAATTACTATAGGTTCTGTTGGGATCAGAGATTCCTGACCCCCTTTCTTAGCTGCTGCTTCCAGGATTTCCTTAGAGTGAGATGATTCACTTATAGCCCTCCTGGCTCTTTTCTTTTTAAGTCTCTTTGCTGAAGTAGAGACTTTGGGAGCTTCATCATTATATTTTAGCTTTCTAAGCCTTTTGAGGGGCCTAGAACTCCCAGTTTCAGTATCTTTCTGAGAAGATATATTCTCAACTTCTACAATAACAGGTTCTGATAGGGGAACCTGTTCCTCATCATCTGACTCATCTCTCAGAATGATTCTCCTTCTCTTCTGCTGAAACTAAGGCACAGTCTGTGTCCTCTTGGGTTTAGAAGATGAAGGCTTCACTGGATGTGCTGATGGTTGTGTTTGAGTTTGAGGTTGATGAGAGATGATATGTTCTGATGGCTGTTGTGTTGGTTGTGATGAGTTAGTGGGTTGAACATCAGGATAGACAGTTGTATAAGTGTGTGGATCAGCATTTACCAAGATTTGTTTTATTGATTGAGGAATTTGTAAGGGTCTCAACACTTGTTTCTTATTATCAACATGTAACAAATCATTAAAGTCCCTTTTTGCAAGCTTAAAAGGTGAAATTGAATCATTGGCTAGTTGGGGTTCATCAGTACAACAAAAAGTATATATAAGCTGATAGAATCTAGCAAAATAGACTACATTCCTATCTTCTGTCATCCTATCCCCTATGAAACCTAGCACATCACTTGCATAATCAAATGAGTTTGATTGATAAGGGCATACCCGATTTGCTGACTCATTATGGGAATAACATCAAAGTTGAAGCATTTATTGGTGAATGCCTTGGTGATACAGTCAAAGAAAAAGCTCCATTCCTTTCTGATATAAGATCATTTCAGTTGACCTAGCTTTCCAAAGCTTTGCTCATAGCCCAAACTTGCCATAAGCTACTATAAAACCGACTCCTCCACTGTAGAGAATGTACAATCTTCAGGCAAATGGAGAGCTTTGCGAACAGTCGACCTGGTAACCACATACTCAACATCTCCTGATGTAAAAATGATGCTTGGTGAACCAGTAGCACCACCATTATCAAATAGCCCAGTTCTTCAAAATGTCAGCACTTGTTTGCTTGAAAAAGTTTGAGGTTGGATCAAAGCGTACCCAATCTCACTATTGGCTAAGAAATCTTGCACAAAGTGCAAATCTGATGGAGCTTCAGCCTTGTTTAGGATTGCAGAATAGTTATTTGGCACGAACTTGGCTCCATCAACAATTAAATCCTTGGGCCCCATCAGAAATAAGTGAGAAATTAGATGCCTGAAAGGTGTTTGATGAAATGTCTGTATAGAAAACCGTCAGAAAATGTGAGAGAATAAGAAAAGAGAGAAAGTGAATAGAATAGTAATGTGAATAAAAGATTTGAAAATCTTTTATCTCTTTTACTTAAACATCCCACGTGACAACAGTTATTGAGAAGTGGAACAGACCTTTACACCTGTCAGCCATGCAGCAGTTAAGATAACAGTTAATGGGCACGGTAAATAAGTAATGATTACATTGCACGTCCAGTTTTTCAAAAAAAAAAACTGTTCCCACTAAACAAATGATTATTACTGCTTTATCTCACATAATCCAATACTCTGAAAAATATAACCGTTTAAGTAATGACTTAAAAGAAAACCAAGTGAATAAATCTGCCACGTCAACATCAGAACTTGATTATTATCAGAATTTAAAAGTCATCAGAATATGGCTTCTTTAACTCAAAAAGTGAATGTTTATTTCTGTAATTCTTCACACAAATACTGATATGGTTTCTTCAGAAATTAATCATCAGAACTTCCATCAGAACTTGTCCTCAGAACTTATGCAACTGACACTTAAACAGTTCATCTAAAATAACACTGATCACCACAGTAATTTTCATCATTCATATGGAGTGTAAATGTGTGCATTAAGCTAAATATTAGACAAAGAGTAAAGTCTGATTCACTTCAGTATATCTTAGAAAAAAGACATAACTAAGAACTGTGCTCAAAATCTGTTATTATGCTGAAGTCTACTATAGAATGAGTTCATGCATGAGTCCCCCTCAACTGTTTTGTGCTCATTTTATGCATCTTTTGAAATTCCTTTTTACAGTGGCTTCTCAGTTTAAGTGAGTCACAACTGCTTATCAGGACTTATGATGTTGTCAAAGTATTTCTCTAGTAATCATAGAGCATGAAAAGTCACCAAGATTTTTTTTGCTTTTCTAATGCATATTACTTAATACCAGCAATACACTTGGGTCTTCCCTTCCACATTTTTACTCTAGATCTCAAAGGAGTACCTGACACTTAATATTTTTTTTCACTTTTTCTTTTGATAAGTGAGGCTTATTAGCACTTAGTACATTCATAAGATTTACCAACATCAGAACTTAACAGATAAGAAGCACTATTCTAGTTTTTGACTTAGTAATAAGATACACAAAGTAAACCTAACCAAGCTCAATATCAGATTTTGCTTATGATAAAAGATTTCCACATAAACAATTACTGCATACATGGGATCATCAGTATGTTAGAGACTACTAGGTCAGCATTTAGCACAATTATCTTCACTGGATTGAATAGTCACAGAAACATTCATATCACTATCAGAGTTTAGAAATTCACATCAAATAACAATTAGCACTTAGGAAAATTTCAATTTAAGCACAGAATACACAAAGATAGTAATATCTGTAAATACTGATCATAAAATCTGATGTATCAGAACATAAACTAAGCAGATTTAGAGAAAGAACCTGAAACCATTCCAAGTTCATTTACCAATCTAGTAAAAGTAGCTTCACACAGTGGTTTTATGAAGATATCGGCTAGTTGTTGATCTATTGGAACAAAATGCAATTCCACTGTACCTTCATCCACATGTTCCCTTATGAAGTGGTACCTAATGCTGATATGTTTTGTCATTGAGTGTTGAACTGGATTACCTGTCATAACAATAACATTTTGACTATCACAGTAAATAGGGATTTTAGAATATGTTAACCTATAATCCAGTAACTAATTTTTCATCCAAAGAATCTGTGCACAACAGCTTCCTGTAGCAATATATTCTGCTTCTGCAGTTGATATGGAAATTGACTTCTATTTCCTGCTAAACCAAGAAACCAATCTGCCTCCTAGAAATTGGCAGCTTCCACTTGTGCTTTTCCTGTCAATTTTGCATCCTGCAAAATCTGCATCTGAGTAACCTATCAGCTTAAAGTCTGATTCTCTAGGATACCACAATCCCATATCAGCTGTACCCTTAAGGTACTTGAAAATTCTTTTCACAGCTGTTAAGTGAGGTTCTCTTGGATCTGCTTGAAATCTTGCACAAAGATAGGTAGTATACATGATATCAGGTCTACTTACAGTTAAATAGAGTAGTGAGCCAATCATACCTCTATAATCAGTAATATCTACTGATATACCAGTATCCTTATCCAATTTTGTTACAGTGGCCATAGAGTGGATGCACTTGAACAGTCTTGCATTCCAAATTTCTTCAACAAATTCCTGCTGTACTTGGATTGACAAATAAAAGTTCCTTCTTCATTTTGCTAGACTTGAAGGCCCAGAAAATAGCTGAGTTCTCCCATCATACTCATTTGATATCTTGACTGCATTAACTTGGCAAACTTCTTACAAAGTCTGTCATTTATAGAACCAAAAATGATATCATCAACATATATCTGCACAAAAAGTAAGTCCTTTCTATGGTTGAGATAAAATAATGTTTTGTCAATAGTCCCTCTGTTAAATCCACTTTCCAGAAGAAACTGAGCTAAGGTCTCATACCATGCTCTTGGAGCTTGCTTAAGGCCATAAAGTGCTTTATCAAGTCTGTAGACATGATAGAAAATTTTGAATCTACAAAACCTGGAGGTTGTTCAACATATACTTCTTCTTCCAATTCTCCATTAAGAAAAGCACTTTTTAATTATGCCATCACTATCAGTTTCCTCATGTTGAGAGTATCCTTTTGCAACCAGCCTTGCTTTATTCCTTATAATTATGCCATCACTATCAGTTTTGTTTCTGAACACCCATTTTGTACCAACAACAGATCTGTTCTTTGGTCTTGGCACTAGGGTCCAGACTTTATTTCTTTCAAATTCATTTAACTCTTCCTGCTTCAGGATCTCTAATAATCAAGTCAGGTGTATGTGCTTTAGTCCACTTCCTTGCAAATGTAAGATTATCTCTAGAACTGGATGCTCCCCCATGATCCATATTGTCTCCATCAACATTTTCTGATGCTCCCCCTGAAATTATGCTCTCTGAGTTGGATCCTTCAGAATTTGAGTTTCCAGAATTATCAGAACTTGGCCCATCAGAACTTGATGAATCAGAACTTGAAGAGCCTGTTCTAGGTTCTGAGGCTTCTTGAGATGTGGTTATATCTTCAATATGCTCCCCCTGCACATGTGCATTTTCCTTTGGCGTAGTCACCACAGTTTCAATAAAATCAGAGTTTAACCCATCAAAGTTTGCAGTATCAGGATTTAGACTGTCAGGATTTAGACTGTCAGGATTTACAGAATCAGAATTTAAAACTTCATTCTCAAATCTCAGCTGATCATGATCATTGAAATCTTCAAGTCCTGTAATCTTTTTATCATTAAAAGAGATATTGATAGATTCCATGACAACCCTTGTTCTTAAATTGTAGACTCTGAAGGCTTTTGTGGAAAGTGGATATCCAACAAAAATTCCTTCATCAGCTTTTAGATCAAATTTGGATAGCTGTTCAGTATGAGTCTTAAGAACAAAACACTTGCATCCAAATACATGAAAATACTTCAGATTTGGCTTCTTTTTCTTCACCATCTCATATGGTGTCTTTCCATGCTTTTTGATAATTGTTGCATTCTGAGTAAAACAAGCAGTATGCACAGCTTCAGCCCAAAAATAGGTTGGTAACTTTGCTTCATCAAGCATAGTTCGTGCAACTTCAGTTAGAGTTCTATTCTTTCTTTAAACAACTCCATTTTGCTGTGGAGTTCTAGGAGCAGAAAATTCCTGCTTGATTCCATAGTTTTTGCAGAACTCTTCCATAATCAAATTCTTGAACTCAGTGTCATTATCACTTCTTATGATTTTCACGGAGTCTTTAACCAATTTATCCAGTTGTTTGACATGATCAATCAAAATAGATACAGTTTCACTTTTTGTGTGCAAGAAATACACCCATGTGTATCTGGTGAACTCATCCACTATGACCATAACATATTTCTTCTTTGCAATAGACATGACATTCACTGGACCAAATAGATCAACATGTAGTAGGTGATAAGGCTCAAGAATTGAAGATTCAATCTTGCTCTTGAATGAAGATTTTCTTTGTTTTGCCTTTTGACAGGAATCACAAAGGCCATCAGGAGCAAATACTGATTTTGGCAGTCCTCTCACAAGATCTTTCTTGACAAGTTCATTTATATTGTTAAAATTTAAATGAGAGAGTTTCTTGTGCCAATCCCAGCTTTCTTCAATTGATGCTCTGCTTAACAGACAGATTGCAGAACCATCAGAACTTGTTGAAAGCTCGGCTTCATAAATGTTACCATGCCTGTTTCCCTTTAGAACTACTTTGCATGTAGATTTGCTTACAACTTCATAGTGTTCTTCAAAGAAATCCACATGATAACCTCTGTCACAGATTTCACTAACACTCAGCAGATTTTGTTTAAGTCCTGAGACTAGAGCTACTTTTTCTGTAACACCCCCAAATCTGGGGTCGGGGATCCGGGTTATCACTAGTTCTATTTCCCTTAATAACACTCAATCTTAGTAAACAACCACCTACTGCGTACTATGACCCCACAATATACACACACACACCACAAGTTATAGTCTCAGAGATGAATACCAAAAACAACACAAGTCTTTTTATTCCACAATTATAAGTCATTACACCTCAAAAGGGTTTCTGAATAAATTTACATTTCTTTGCCATTATTACAATTCATATAGATACATAAGTCTGGTATATCAGAAGTTGAAAGCCTAGCTTATTGGTAATTCCTACCTCAGCTACAACGGCATCAACGCCTACAGGAAACTACGGAACGTTTCCTATCCGCTTGCAAATTGGGAGCTTGGTCCTGTTCATCTTGTATATCTGTTGTTGTGTGATGAAAGAAGAAATCAAGGGTGAGCAACAAGCCCACCGAAATAATATGTATAATAATTAACAATATATGAGCATTCTCATAGTACTCATGAAAGTCTTGGTTAAGAAGAAATGAACTAAGTTTGATATCTTAATGTGACCAAGTCGCAAAATATTCAGTATATGTGTATATATACTTTTTAAAATCTTGGAAATCCTCTTCCATGCATAATATACACAGGGTTCCAGTTTATAACTGTATAAAAAATATCGTTGGAAGGTGATCTCATATATCTAATCTTGTTTCAACATTTTTCTAAAAATCTATGTTATGCATAAGATTATCATTTACTAGATATAAGTTGAAAAGATGAAGTTACAAGATACTCCAATATACTTATATCTTTTCCAAATACTACTTGAACTACCACCGTTCAAGTTATAATCAGTTTCAAAAGGTCATCACACAGATGAGACTACAAGATAAGACTTAAATAGATTCAATCTTTGAAACATCATTTGAAAGAAATGAAGTTACAAGATACTTCATTAAGTCCCGATATATATATATATATATTCACCTATATATATATATCTCATACACTCCTTGAAAACCTCTGTTATTAAAATTACAAACAGAGTTTTAATATCCAATGAATTTGGAAAGAAGAAAGTTTTGGCATAAACCCGATATCTTGCTGATCAGGCAAAAATACCAATTAAATAATCTTTTCTACTAGTAGATGGATGAATCCCCCACCGGTCATCACCCTGGTCGCATTAGGACCTTGTGCTGGACCGTCACCCGGCCTCTTACGCGTTGATGGACTGCCACCCATCCACTTACACTTTGATAGACCGTACCCCGACCTGTCGCTTATGTTGACTCAATTAGATGGACTTACTTCCCGAACGTTGAGTAAGTAATCAATTCTTTTATCAAAACAAAACCTCGTTGTTGAGTATAAAATACACCACAGAGCCAGATCCCTTAGGTTTTGAGCGAGTATTTAAATGCCCTTTGAAAGGAAGATCTTAAATTTGAAAACGAGTTTTGTGATCCGCTCTAACTTTTAAAATCATTTTGAAGACTCGAAAACATTTTTAAGAATGTTTGGAGTAATGCTGATTTAATAAAATAAATCAGTCCCGATATATTAGAAATTATATGAATATTATTATTTAAATAATATTCCCATAAAGGATAATCTCTATAAAATAATTGAAGTAAAAGTTTCTAAACTCATACTTGAAATGAATAATAAATAACCAAAGATATACTTATACGAAAGTACGATCTTTATTTGAATAATCGAAAATAAGTTTGAAATATCGAAACATTATACTTTAATAAAACTATGAATATTATTTAATAAAATAAGCGGAGTCATAAGTCCTCGAATGAATATTCGAAATAATATTCATTAAATAAAATAAGCGGAGTCATAAGTCCTCGAATGAATATTCAAAATAATATTCATTTATAATATAAAACTATCGAATAAACATTATTCGATTACTACTTTTGAAAACTATTAATATATATATATAATATACTCGGGAACATCGCCTCCCGGTTTAGAAATTGTTCACCTTCGGGTCCCCTATACTAAGGGTATACGCAACTACTGATTATCTCTAGCATAGGTATTATGCAGTTTATAAGAATTTGAATCACCAATTAGATATCAAGATTACGACACAGACATGCATATATACCATATCAACATGCTCCAATATATCGCAATATTTGCTAATAACAGTCATACACTTATCTCAAAATAATGCATCAATATATTTACATCACAACAACAGTATAACGGGTAGAAAATTTGCCTGAGTGTTCCGGGGTATACTTAAGCTTAGAGTGGGTCCGATAACCTATGAACAACAACATAAGTCGGAATTAAACCACGGTCGCTTAAGAAACTAGACTTTAATCAATTGGACCCTAACGTTCGCTTTTGCGCTTAACGATTCACATAAGTCGCTCGAGTAACCTCGGCTCCACCATTTTTATAAAATTAACCGTTACGAATTTTAAGGCGACTCTTTCGCGAGAACTTTACCAACTGACTAATTAAAATTATATAATTGTTTCGTAATCCAATTAGTCTTTTAAGGGCCTTAAACAAGGTTTCAAAGTTAAGCGAGGGGTAAAGGTTCGTTCGCGAAATACCGTAACTTAAAACGGTCGTTTCTCCTAAACCGTAAATCGGATCTAAGCGAACCACATACCAAAACGAAGCTTACAACATGATCTAGCTAAACATGGTAAGTTTACAGATTGGTCAGTGATCTTTCTGTCCCGAACACTAAGTATAAGCAGTTGAATAAAATGGGCATTACGACGGCTATGTTTACGCGATTACCAAGTTTCTCACTACATCAAAACCTCACCAAACAACCCACAATTATTAACACATCAAAACCTCAACTAAATAATACTATACCAGTCCTTATTCTCCAGATTCTTCATCTCAACCAACCACAATCAAGTTCTATTAACTATAACAAGATTCATTCACTAAATCAATCCAAATTCAAATCAAACTACTAATAATCAAAGATCATGCTTCTCATTTAGAAACCAACCATAAAAATCACTAATAATCAAAGTAAAGGCTATGGTTTCAAGTTTATACCTTCCTTGGGAGGTGTTAAGTTGCTAGGAAGCCTTAGGGAGCCTCCTACAAGCTTGATCTTTCCAAAGAAATCAAGAACACAAAGTTAGGCTTTGAAGTTTCTAAAAGTACGATTGAAAGAACTGTAAAAATGAGGGTCTTACCTGCTTATTTAGACGAGAATTGTGAACAAGAGTTGTAGGCCATCTCAATACCTTTCCAACGAGCTATAGAACACAACATTTGAGTGAGTATTGAAGGAGATATGGCAGTTTGAAGTTGCTGGGTTTGTTTTGGCCGAGAGCTTTGTTCTTGGAAGCAAAGGTCAACTCTCCTTCTTTTTGTTTTATGAAATAATGCTTGGTTGCTTCTCTTTTTGTCTTAGCAAATTATTTAAATTTTTTACCATGGTTAATTTTGCATGGTCCAAAATCAACCAACAAAACAAAATCCCTTTGTCATGCTTATGTCATCAAGCTCGTGTCATCTTTTTACACTTGTCTTCCCTTTATGGTATGATGACATCATCATCCACTAACCTCTTTGATTAACCCTTAATTACTTGGCTAATGACCGCTTATCTGTTATACGGTTCGTTTAACTTTCGTTCTCGTTCGTCGTATGAGGGATCATATCTGGGATCTTATTACTTGGGTTCCCCTAAACCTTTCTCAATATTTTATATTCCTTTTTTGATCCTCTCTTATAATCCTTGAATTTAAATCCTTTTAATCATGTTACCTAATACTTAATTCTTTCGGTATCTGGTGGATTTTCAGGAAAAAATCAAAGTGTTCGGATTCGAATTCTGACGACCTTTACATACACTCATTTACTTTATGGAATACCAATACGATCTCAGAATTTCCATAACAGTACTCATATATAGTGTTGTGTGATATTTTTCCTTAATCAGCATCATCAGCAAAAAGTTATTATTCATCAGTGTTTCAAAAATTCCAAAAATTGGGGTTATTACATTCTCCCCTCCTTAAAAGGATTCCGTCCCGGAATCAGATAGAAAATGAATAGGGATACTTTCTTAGCATTGCACTTTCTAACTCTCAAGTCAATTTTCCACATTGTGGTTCTACCACCAAACTCTGACTAGTTTGATAACCCTTCTTCTAAGCACTTGTTCTTTTTCGATCTATAACCCATACTGGTTGCTCCATATAGGTCAACTCTGGTTGCATGTCTATGCGCTCGTATTCTCCTATGTGTCCGACATTCAGATTATGCTTCCTTAATATTGATACGTGGAACATGTTATGAACTTGCTGCAGGTTCGGGGGTAGGGCTAGTTCATTTGATAACTTCCCAATACATCGTAATATATCCAAGGGTCCAACAAATCGTGGACTTAGCTTTCTTTTCTTATCGAACCTCATCAATCCTTTCCAAGGGTTTCCAAGGGGATACCTTTAACAACACTAGGTCCCCTATTTCATACTCTTTGTCCTTTCGAGTCTAATCATCATACTTCTTTTGTCCAACCTGGGGTTGCTACCAGCCGTCCTCTGATTAGATCCACTATATCTTTGGTCCTTTGGACCAATTCGGGTCTGAGCATCTTGCGCTCTCCAACTTCATTCTGATATAAGGGAGATCAGCAGTTTTTTTATACAGAGCCTCGTAAGGTGACATTCTGGCACTGTCATATCATCTATCGTCGTAAGAAAACTCAATCCGTGCTAAGTGATCATTCCAAATTTCTTTCAAGTCTATCGCACAGACTCTCATTATATCATCTAGCTCTACAGCTTTTGCTTCTCATTACCCACTCTTTTCTAGTTCGTAATCGTTACTATCTTCCATACCAAATTTTATACTGATTACACTTTTGCTCGTTAGCGTTATATAACCTTTTAATAATCGCGTCAATTTTAGTATCACGAACGCGTTAGAATCGGAATACCACCGCACTGGTACCACTTCATCTCTAGCTACCTCCATTTTCGAAAGCTTGGTCCTTTATATAGAAGTAAAAGAATTTATTGGGAGATCACTATGATCATGAACACTTGTTACATCGCATAGTTAGTACAGAAGGTGGCCAGCCTTTAGTACTTGACAAGCAATTAAACAATAGATGGTATCCTACTAGGCTTCTATCACACAGATAGATAGTCATTCGGCAATACCTCCCCTTTTGGAAGGGTTGTTCTTCTCAGCTTATATGAAATGAAAAGGAGAGAAAAGAACGAATTGAAGAGAATTGTATATATATAAAATATACTGCCACAAAATATCTGGCTTGGAATCTACCTCTGAACTATAGAGGTTTGTCATAGGAGAATAAAACATATACGTATATATATCAACATCAAGTATTATAGCATCGTATTTCATATGCCTAAATATTTTTTCTATTTTGTCCATCATTCTATGGACCCAAGCTCTTGCTCGAGCTTAAAAGAAAAATCATCTTTGAAACTCCCTCGACATTGAAAATCGAATATGGGATTTCATTCTATACATCATCGTTACTAGAATCAATTGCTACATCGTAACCTTCTTCGTATAGTAATACTACTCTCTATCGATAAGAAAGAATAAATATATCATAGGTAAATGATCGCCTTATTTAATCTAACGATGATTACTATACATCACCATGACCCGATTAATGGTACTCAATCTCAACGCTCATTACATTACAACTCTCACAGTTGTCATCGTCTAAATATTCATAGAATCGTTGATGCATTACTATAGTCCACCATGGACCTATGGTAGTCATTTGTTTTCCTCGGAATCTTAATATCTAATTATACGGAGTCCATATCTACCGTATAATTTTTTTTTAAGGAGTTAACATAATCACCATTCATGATTCATAAAGAACACTCCAGATCCTGACGTATATTCATGACATGAAGCAGATAAAATTGCAGAAGAGTTTCAATCAAAGCAACGATAGCAGGTTAATACCATTCTTAATCATATGCCTTCAATAGAAGACTTAACTCAAAGGTTTGTTTAGTCCTTTTTGAAACATGGTCCTGGCTTATTCTCAAGATAGGACCTTCTAAGATAGATAGCCCGCTCACGGTAATTATATGAATTAAATCTTTACCAAACTACTATTACGGTTGTGTATCGCACAATCATCAAAAGGAATGTCAATCTTTCACACTATAATACAACCTTCACGGCTTTAACCATTATTACTGTATTCCTCTGGCACGAGCGCCTATAATTGTCCTCTTACACTTAAAGTGTCGACCACCTCTTTGGCATTTCCTGATAGTAAAATTTCCTTACAATCAATGTCATTTTAACCACCTCCAACTAAATTTTCTACCTCATTTCAATCACTGCTTATGTGAAAATGCTTTTCTTAAGTCCTGGTGAGAAAAAAAAATCACCATTTTTCCATAAGTCATTGCCTTAGTCTTTAGAAGTGAAAATTACCACGACTAACTCTCGATCATACTTAGGACGTCTCTTATCTTGGGTCCTTCTTGTTTTCACCAATCTCGACCCTCATTGGATCGATCTATACTTTCTTTTGGTTCAACACGTGCCCCACCTGACATTATTATAATTACGTCATATTTCCTTTATCAAAATTTCTATGCTTGAGAACTTTGGATACTACCTTTCTCCTTGTAAAACCTCTAAGGTTATCCTTAAATCCTTCATCAGGTACACCCTAGGTACAGGGCATATCGAGATACCATTTACTAATACAAGAATCATTGTCTATATAGTTCTGAAAACTTTCTCCACTGATCTTTAAAGGTTGTTGTTGCCTTAGTCCTTCATTCCGTACTACCCAAACCCATAATGTCCCTATTAAGGGTGAAATGCCAACCTTTATACATTCCCCTAGGGTTCATCTCAAGTTATCGAGGTTCTATCCTTAATTCCACCTTTAAAAAGGTACTTGCATCCTTCCATGGATAAATCAAGTCATATATCCTTGATAGATTATCTTATTCAATCATTCTCATCTCGATAGTCTATGCCTAATTTCATAATAATATCCTTATCCAAAATGAGGTCAATCCATATGGCCTCCAAAAGATAACAACGGTTATCCACTTTTCTTGCCTGATTTGGTAATGATAACAGGGATGTTCTGGAAGATATTGGTCATGTTCAACGTGAACTTCTTTTTACTAAATCCTCATTTACTTTTGTTGTTTATCTCAACAGTCATCTCAATGTTGAGATATCTTCTATACTTGGTGTCTCCCTTTTTGGGCATCAAGTCACAGGTCTTACATACACTTCCCATTCTTGAAGGTCACTTCCTTCATCCCATTTTCCTAATATCTTGTTATCATGTCTCCTCAGTCCATCCGTGTTTCCTTATTAATCCATCGGTCTATCTCAAAGTTTCATCGAATACTCTCAACTTAAAGAGGATTAATTATACGTATCGCTTACGCCTTCAACCTTGAATTTATCTCATGATCAGTCACCATCGCGTTGATGATGACACACTTCTCTATATTTATTGCAAGGGTTTCTTAGGATTTCCCATACCTAACTCCCTTATCACTTCTCAACTCTATTTCCTTATATCCCTTTATAATCCTTCCCCTTTCAGTCTTTTATTTTCATTTCTATTACAACCATTTCATGAACCAACACCACATAAACATTGATTGCAAACATCCTGTTATTCTGGGATTCGTGTCCTCAGAACGAATCTTGACAACTTTTACAACTTAGATTCATAATTCATCATACTCGTCCGCCTTTGTTCTAGCTCTAAAGCTTTTACACTAACTCCATATCCTTGGGAAGTACTTTCCCGAAAACAATTGACAGAACTTTAATCGGTTTATTATAACCTCTGGCCCCATGTCTTTCTTGGCCTTTCACCAGCGGGTGGCATCTCTCTTAGGAGGGTAAGTGATAAAAATAGTCTTTTGTGATTCGTCAATCATTTAGAATCTCCAATAATTCCTCTATTTCCTTTAGCCAGGCTCTTACCTCGACTGGGTCAACTTGTTCCTTGGAACTCTGAGAGCTTAGCGACTTAAAGGTCCTGAAATAATTTCCCACCGCATTATTTCCTCAGGGTGGTGGTTGGGGATAATAGTCTAAGTTCTGTTTAGACAGGTCCATGAATTGCCGTATAGGAGTACCGTCTTGGTGCTCCCTTCCTTGCTCGACTTATGTTTTCTCAATATGAAATGTTTCATCCTTCTCCCATAATCAGGGTTATCTTATACGTTAAAATCCTTGTTTTCCATTTTATTATGTTATTGGTTCTTTCTTTCTTGATGGCGACCTCCCTGACTATCACATTCAGGGTTTGCCCTAAATCTTATTCCTCGAATTATGGCTTTTATCTAAGATCCTGTCCTTAAGCTCTTAAACGTTTGGAACCCAAATTCTGTAGGAATACCTCATTATTCCCTTATCATCTTTCTCGGTATTAATCTCTTCTCCAGTCATTGGCTTTCTACCATCATTCATCACTTTTTCTTTCCACAATATGATCTTTCCCAATAATTTAGGCTGCATTGCAATCTCAAACAGCTTTTCGGTACCGGCTCCGGTTACCTTCACTTCTATTTCCATTTTCTCAAAATCTCTTATCAACTCTCCCAAAGACATTATCATCTTGAGTCTCTCCTTTCTACTAAGGGCGTTAGCCACCATATTGGCTTTCCCTGGATGATAAAGAATCTCACAATCGTAATCCTTGATTAGTTCTAACCACCTCCTCTGGTGCATGTTGAGCTCTTTCTGCGTGGAAATGTACTAGAACTCTTATGGTTTGTGTAAATCTCGCACTTCTCTCCATAAAAGTAGTGCCTCCAATATTTAGGGCAAAACTATTGTCGTGAGCTCAAGATCATGGGGGGATATTGAATTTTATATTCCCTTAATTGTCTTGACGCGTACGCGACTACCTTGCTATACTGTATAAGAAGCACCCTAATTCCCTATGCGAAGCATCACTATAAATCACAACATCTCCTTTTCCATCCGGCAACGCCAACATAGGGGCCGCCACCAACCTTTGCTTCAGTTCTTAAAAGCTGTTCTCGCATTTCTCTGTCCATTCGAACTTCTCAGTCTTACGAGTAAGCCGCGTTAAAGGGGCTACTATCTTTACAAACTTGAATGAACCTACGGTAGTTATCGGCCAATTCTACCTCTAGTAGTCGTCCTGACTAAGGTCATCCATTCCTCATCGGTCCTTTCTTCAGTCTTGTCAAGATCCTCCACAAAATCCTCTTCAGCAACAATCCCTTCTGGGATAACATCCTCAACCGCTACATCCTTAATATGAACATCATTTGGTCCCTCATTAGGGTGCTCCATTGGATCCACAATCTGATCCCCAATATGTAGTAAAACATCATCATATTATTGCTCTTGAACTTCAGGGTTCAGAGTCCCACTACCATATACGATAACGAACTACGCTTCTATCATGATATTTATAAGGGTTCCCATAAGGGTTTTAACTGTCAGTACTACGTTAGGTAGTATGATTATAAACTTGGAAAGAGTTCTTATTACCTTAGTGAACTTATTATTTTAACGTCACATCATCTCTGAGGTTTATAAAGCTTAGCTCTGAAACCATTTCTGTAACACCCCCAAATCTAGGATCAGGGATCCGGGTTGTCATGAGTTCCATTTCCCTTAATAATACTCAATCATAGTAAACAACCAACTACTGCGTACTGTGACCCCACAATATACACACACACCATAAGTTATAGTCTCAGAGATGAATACCAAAAACAACACAAGTCATTTTATTCCACAATTATAAGTCATTACACTTCAAAATGGTTTCTGAATAAATTTACATTTCTTTGCCATTATTAAAATTCATATAGATACATAAGTCTGGTACATCAGAAGTTGAAAGCTTAGCCTATTGGTAATTCCTACCTCAGCTACATCGGCAACAACACCTACAGGAAACTGCGGAACGTTTCCTATCCGCTCGCAAATTGGGAGCTTGGTCCTGTTCATCTTGTCTATCTGTTGTTGTGTGATAAAAAAAGAAAGCAAGGGTGAGCAACAAGCCCACCGAAATAATATGTATAATAATTAACAATATATGAGCATTCTCATAGTACTCATGAAAGTCTTGGTCAAGAAGAAATGAACTAAGTTTGATATCTTAACGTGACCAAGTCGCAAAATATTCAGTATATATGTATATATACTTTTCAAAATCTTGGAAATCCTCTTCTATACATAATATACACAGGGTTCCATTTTATAACTGTATAAAAAATATCGTTGCAAGGTGATCTCATATATCTAACCTTGTCTCAACGTTTTTATGAAAATCTTTGTCATGCATCAGATAATCATTTACTAGATATAAGTTGAAAAGATGAAGTTACAAGATACTCCAATATACTTATATCTTTTCCAAATACTACTTGAACTACCACCGTTCAAGTTATAATCAGTTGCAAAAGGTCAACACACAAATGAGACTACAAGATAAGACTTGAATAGATCCAATCTTTGAAATATCTTTTGAAAGAAATGAAGTTACGAGATACTTCATTAAGTCCCGATATAAATATTCACCTATATATATATATATCTCATACACTCCTTGAAAACCTCTGTTATGAAAATTACAAACAGAGTTTTAATATCCAATGAATTTGGAAAGAAGAAAGCTTTGGCATAAACCCGATATCTTGCTGATCAGGCAAAGATACCAATTAAGTAACCTTTTCTACTAGTAGATGGATGAATCCCTCACCGGTCATCACCCTGGCCGTATTAGGACCTTGTGCTGGACCGCCATCCGGCCTCTTACGCGTTGATGGACTGCCACCCAGCCACTTACACTTTGATAGACCGTACCCCGGCCTGTCGCTTATGCCGACTCAATTAGATGGACTTACTTCCCGAACGTTGGGTAAGTAATCAATTCTTTTATCAAAACAGCAACCTCTTTGCGAGTATAAATTACACCACAGAATTGGATCCCTTAGGTTTTGAGCGAGTATTTAAATCCCCTTCGAAAGGAAGATCTTAAATTTGAAAACGAGTTTTGTGATCCGCTCTAACTTTTAAAATCATTTTGAAGACTCGAAAACATTTTTAAGAATGTTTGGAGTAATGCTGATTTAATAAAATAAATCAGTCCCGATATATTAGAAATTATCTAAATATTATTATTTAAATAATATTCCCATAAAGGATAATCTCTATAAAATAATTGAAGTAGAAGTTTTAAAACTCATACTTGAAATGAATAATAAATAACCAAAGATATACTTATACGAAAGTATGATCTTTATTTGAATAATCAAAAATAAGTTTGAAATATCGAAATATTATTCTTTAATAAAATAAAGAATATTATTTAATAAAATAAGCGAAGTCATAAGTCCTCAAATGAATATTCGAAATAATATTCATTAAATAAAATAAGTGGAGTCATAAGTCCTCGAATGAATATTCAAAATAATATTCATTTATAATATAAAACTATCGAATAAACATTATTCGATTACTAGTTTTGAAAACTATTAATATATATAATATATATATATAATATACTCGGGAACATCGCCTCCCTGTTTAGAAAATGTTCACCTTCGGGTCCCCTATACTAAGGGTATACACAACTACTGCTTATCTCTAGCATATGTATTATGCAGTTTATAAGTATTTGAATCACCAATTAGATATCAAGATTATGACACAGACATGCATATATACAATATCAACATGCTCCAATATATCACAATATTTTCTAATAACAGTCATGCACTTATCTCAAGATAATGCATCAATATATTTACATCACAACAACAATATAACAGGTAGAAAACTTGCCTGAGCGTTCCGGGGTATACTTAAGCTTAGAGTGGGTCCGATAACCTATGAAAAACAACATAAGTTGGAATTAAACCACGGTCGTTTAAGAAACTAGATTTTAACCAATTGGACCCTAACGTTCGCTTTTGCGCTTAACGATTCACATAAGTCGCTCGAGTAACCTCGGCTCCACCATTTTTATAAAATTAACCGTTACGAATTTTAAAGTGACTCTTTCACGAGAACGTTAACAACTAACTAATTAATCTTACATAATTGTTTCGTAATCCAATTAGTCTTTTAAGGGCCTTAAACAAGGTTTCAAAGTTAAGCGAGGGGTAAAGGTTCGTTCGCGAAACACCGTAACTTAAAATGGTCATTTCTCCTAAACTGTAAATCGGATCTAAGCGAACCACATACCAAAATGAAGCTTACGACATTATCTAGCTAAACATGGCAAGGTTACAGATTGGTCAGTGATCTTTCTGTCCCGAACACTAAGTACAAGAAGTTGAATAAAATGGGCATTATGACGGCTATGTTTACGCGATTATCAAGTTTCTCACTACACCAAAACCTCACCAAACAACCCACAATTATTAACACATCAAAACCTCAACTAAATAATACTATACCAGTCCTTATTCTCCAGATTCTTCATCTCAACCAACCACAATTAAGTTCTATTAACTATAACAAGATTCATTCAACAAATCACTCCGAATTCAAATCAAACTACTAAAAATCAAAGATCATGCTTCTCATTTAGAAAACCAACCATCAAACTCACTAATAATCAAAGTAAAGGCTATGGTTTGAATTTTACACCTTCCTTGGGAGGTGTTAAGTTGCTAGGAAGCCTTAGGGAGCCTCCTACAAGCTTGATCTTTTCAAAGAAATCAAGAACACAAAGTTAGGCTTTGAAGTTTCTAAACGTCCGATTGAAAGAACTGTAAAAAAGAGGGTGTTGCCATGATTATTTGGACTATATTGGTGAACAAGAGTTGTAGGCCTTCTCAATACCTTTCCAACGAGCTATAGAACACAACATTTGAGTGAGTATTGAAGGAGATATGGTAGTTTGAAGCTGCTGGGTTTGTTTTGGCCGAGAGCTTTGTTCTTGGAAGCAAAAGTCAACTCTCCTTCTTTTTGTTTTATGAAATAATGCTTGGTTGCTTCTCTTTTTGTCTTAGCAAATGATTTAAATTTTTTACCATGGTTAATTTTGCATGGTCCAAAATCAACCAACAAAACAAAATCCCTTTGTCATGCTTATGTCATCAAGCTTGTGTCATCGTTTTACACTTGTCTTCCCTTTGTGGTATGATGACATCATCACCCACTAACCTCTTTGATTAAGCCTTAATTACTTGGCTAATGACCGCTTATCTGTTATACGGTTCGCTTAACTTTCGTTCTCGTTCGTTGTATGAGGGATCATATCCGGGATCTTATTACTTGGGTTCCCCTAAACCTTTCTCAATATTTTATATTCCTTTTTTGATCCTCTCTTATAATCCTTGAATTTAAATCCTTTTAATCATGTTACCTCATACTTAATTCTTTCGGTATCTGGTGGATTTTCGGGAAAAAATCAAAGTGTCCGGATTCGAATTCTGACGACCTTTACATACACTCATTTAATTTATGAAATACCAATACGATCTCAGAATTTCTGTAATAACCCCAATTTTTGGAATTTTTGAAACCCTTATGAATAGTGTTATGCTGAATAAGAAAACTTTTCATGCCACACTATGTAGGGGTTCTTTTATTGATCTTCTGGGATATTATTAGTACTCAATGTGGTATATAAGTTTATGTAAAGATCGTCAGAATCCAAATTTGAACCTTTTGATTTTTCCCGAGAATCCCCCAGATACCGAAAGAATTGAGTATAAGGTAACATGATTGAAAGGATTTAAATTAAAGGATTATAAGAGAGGATCATAAAAAGATTATAATGTATTGAGAAAGGTTAAGGAAACCCAAGTAATAAGATCCCAGGTATGATCCCTCAAACGAGAAACGAGAACGAAAGTTAAGCGAACCGTATAACAGATCAGCGGTCATTAGGTAAACAATTAGGAAGTTAATCAAGGAGGTTAGGGATGATGAGGTCATCCAACCAATAAGAAGAGGGCAAGTAAGGGATGATGACATCACAAGGTGACATAAGCATGACATAGGGGGGAAGGATGTGTGGATGAATGATAACCACACAAAGTTCAAGGTTAATAAGGTAATTAACCAAAATCTAATAAAAAACAACCAAGCTAAGCTAAACAAATCACAAACACAAAATCATTTCATTTCTTCAACCATTGCTCTCGGCTTTTCTCTCCATTTCAAGGAGAAGAATTTCAAAATTCAAGTTCCAAGCTTCCTTAATTGGTAAGATAATTATCTAGTACTCCTTATGCATAGATATAGCTATCCTATAAGTTTAAGCCTCCAAATCATTCACAATCTTCTCCAAGAAATCAATGAAGAAGATAATGAATAGTGATTTCAAGATTTTTAACTTGATTTTTCTTGTTTTTCCTTTAAGATCCAAGCATCCCTAAGACATCTCAAGGCTTCTTAAGGCTTCCTAGCTACTCCAATCACTTCAAGGAAGGTATAACATCTCCGAACCCTAGCTTTACTTTGTATATTAGGATGATTTTGATTGTTATGGTAAAAGAGTAGCTTGATGCTTGTAGGTTTAGAGTTTGGGTTGGAGTTGTAGTGAATTGAATGTTGAATCTTGTTGATTAGTAAAGGACTTAAGTATAGTTTTAAATTCATGTTGAGAATAACATAAATTGGAGAACTTGAGGTGTTGGGGCTGTTGTAGTGTGATATGGATGGATTTTGGTTGTATGAATGAATTGGGATTGATTGGTGGTTGATTTGGAATGGTATAAATTTGGGAAATCGCGTAAACATAGCCGTCGTAATGTCCGATTTACTTTAGACTACTTTTGTTCATAACATTAGGACCCGAGAACTCCTTGATAGGTTTTGACCATTGCCATGATTAGATAGTTCATGTTACGAGCTTCGTTTTGATATGTGGTTCGTTTGATTCCGATGTACGGTTTAGGAGAAACGGCCGTTTTAAGTAACGACATTTCGCGAACGAACCATTACCCTTCGCCTTACTTTGAAACATAGGTTAAAGACCTTAAAGGACTAATTGGAGTATCAAGCAATTATGTTAAGTGGATTAGGCAGTTGGTAAGGTACTCGCGAAAGAATCGCCTTAAAACTCATAATGGTTAATTTATTAAAAATGGTGGAGCCGAGGGTACTCGAGCGACTTAAGAGAATCAGTAAGCGCAAAGCGAGCATTAGAGTCTAATTTGGTTAAAGTATAGATTTACAAGTGACTTTGGTTTAATTCCAACTTACATGTTGTTTATAGGTTACCAGACTCGTCCCGAGCCATTTGCAACCCCCAGTCGCTCAGGCAAGTTTTCTACCCGTATAACTGTTGTTGTGATGTATATGTGTATATGCATGATCTTGTGATAAATGCATATTTGTTATTAGCAAATTCTTGTGATATATTGTAGCATGTGATATGGTATATATGCATGCCTGTTCCGTATTCTTGATTTATATATCTGTTGGTTCAAATCCTTATTAGTTGCATAATACCTATGCTAGAGATAAGGAGTAGTTGTGTGTATACCCTTAGCATAGGGGACCCAAAGGTGAACATTTTCTAAAACCGGGAGTCGATGTTCCCGATTATATTATATATATATATATTTATATATATATATTGATATAGTTTTCAAAACTATTAATCGAATAAGGTTTATTCGATAACTTTATTTTATTTAATGAATATTACTTGAATATTCATTCGAGGACTTATGACTCAGTTTATATTATTTAATGAATATTACTTGAATATTCATTCGAGGACTTATGACTCAGTTATATTATTTAATGAATATTATTTGAATATTCATTTAAGGACCTATGACTCCGATTATTTACTAAGTAATATTCTTTATTTTATTAAAGAATAATGTTTCGATAATCAAACTTATTTTCGATTATCAAATAAAGATAGTACTTTCGTATAAGTATATCTTTGGTTATTTATAATTCATTTCAAGTATAAGTTTTAAAACTTTTAATTCAATTATTTTTATAAGGATTATCCTTATGGGAATATTATTTAAATGATAATATTCAGATATTTTCTAATATATCAGGACTGATTTACTTTATTAAATCAGCATTACTCCAAACACTCTTTAAAGTGTTTTCGAGTCTTCAAAATGATTTTTAAAAGTTAGAGCGGATCCCAAAATTCATTTTTATATTTAAGATCTTCCTTTTAAAGGGGATTTAAATACTCGCTCAAAACCGGAGGGATCCGGCTCTGTGGTGTATTTTATATTCACAACGAGGTTGCTGTTTTGATAAATGAATTAATTACTTACCCAACGTTCGGGAAGTAAGTCCATCTATTGAGTCGGCATAAGCAACATGGGCTCAGTGGGCGTCCATGAAAGTGTAAGTGGCTCAGTGGGAGTCCATCAAATGCGTAAGTGGCTGAGTGGCAGTCCAGCATAAGGTCCTATTGCGGCCAGGGTGATGACCAGTGGGGAATTCGTCCATCTACTAGTAGAAAAGGTTACTTATTGGTATCTTTGCCTGATCAGCAAGATATCAGGTTTATGCCAAGGTTTTCTCCTTTCCAAATTCATTGGATATTGCAACTCTGTTTATTATTTTCATAACAGAGGTTTTCAAGGAGTGTATGAAATGTATATATATATATATAGGTGTATATATACATCGGGAGTTAATGAAGTATCTCGTAACTTCATTATTTATAATGATATTTCAAAGATTGAATCTATTCAAATTTTGTCTTGTAGTCTCATCTATGTGATGAACTTTTGAAAGGATTATACCTTGAACGGTGGTAGTTCAAGTAGTATTCGGAAAAGATATAAGTATATTGGAGTATCTTGTAACTTCATCTTTTCAACTTATATCTGGTTAATGATTATCTTATGCATGACAAAGATTTTCACAAAAAAAACGTTGAGACAAGGTTAGATATATGAGATCACCTTGCAACGATATTTTTATACAGTTATAAACTGGAACTCTGTGTATATTATGCATGGAAGAGGACTTCCAAGATTTTGAAAAGTATATATATACATATATACTGAATATTTTGCGACTTGGTCACGTTGAGATATCAAACTTGGTTCATTTCTTCTTGACCAAGACTTTCATGAGTACTATGAGAAGGCTCATATATTGTTAATCGTTATACATATTATTTTGCTGGGCTTGCTGCTCACCCTTTCTTTCTTCTTTCATCACACAACAACAGATAGAAAAGATGAACAGGACCAAGCTCCCGATTCGCAAGCGATTAGAAAATGTTCCGCAGTCTTCTGGAAGTGTTGATGCCGCCGTAGCTGAGGTAGGAGCTACCAATAGGCTAGGTTTTCAACTATTGATGAACCAGACTTATGTATAATATGAATTGTAATAATGGCAAGGAATATGTAAATTATTCAGAACTCTTTTAAGGTGTAACGGTTTATAATTGTGGAATATAAGGACTTGTGTTATTTTTGAGTGTTCATCTCTGAGACTATAACTTGTGGTGTGTGTGTTTATTGTGGGGTCACAGTACATAGTAGTTGATTATTTATTAAGATTGGGTGTTGTTAAGGGAAATGGAACTCGTGACAACCCGGATCCCCGACCCCGGATTTGGGGGTGTTACAGAAATGGTATCATAGCCAAGCATTATAAACCTCAGAGATGATGTGACGTTAAGATAATAAGTTCACTAAGATAATAAGAACTCTTGCCAAGTTCATAGTCGGGCTACCTAACGTAGTACTGACAGTTAAAACCCTTACGGGAATCCTTATAAATATCGTGATAGTAATATAGTTCGTTCTCGTATAGGGTAGCGGGGCACCGAACCCTGAGGTTCAGGAGCATTAGCATGAGGATGTTTTATTACAAGTTGGAGATCAAATTGTGAATCCGATAGAGTACCCTAATGAGGGACCAGATGAGATTCATATTGAGAATGTTGCGGTTGAGGATGTTATTCCGGAAAGGATTGTGGCTGAGGAGGATCTCATGGAGGATCCTGATGAGAATGAAGAGATGACCGCTGAGGAATTGATGACCGTAGTCAGGGCGACTACCAAAGCAAGAATGGGCGCGAGGGTGGCACTAGAGGATGAAGAGTTACCAAGGGCACAAAGGTTAATGAGGGCAAAAGGAGTGGGGCCTTCCACGAAACCAATTATACCAGTATCAGACCCTCTTCCAGAGGTTCCTGTAGACATCCATGAGGTTCCACCAATTCCTGTTCCATCCCCGGTGCAGAGCCCAACACCTATTGAGGAAATGCCACCTTTATCTTCTGCACCATTATCACCTGATACCGTGCTTGGTTATCCGTTTGGATCTCCTGGGTCTGCGCCACCTGCACCCCATGGACTGCTAGATGCTACCACTCATGCTTCTCTTATCGCCAATTATCATATGACGTTGGGTGGCCTGTCTGAGGCCCGTAATGTTAGGAGTGATCTGTTGGATCGACTTACTGCACCAAGAATTGAGGGCGGGGTACTTCCGGCAGGATTAGCTCATAGCATAGACATGATTGAGGCTACCACTCGTGTTACAGCTAGAGGCCATCTTGAGGGTCAGATTGATCCAGCTCTACTTGCAACTATCTTAGACCTCATCACCGCTTTAATGGAGCAGGTTAGGGATATTGTGCGTGCCCGCATTTCTTGATCCATAATAGTGTGCAGAGTCTGAGCAATCTGACAAGAATTTCATGCAGCACCGCTTTTGGAGGATTGGCCTAAGTTAGGAATGATTAGTTTTAATGACTAGATGATTATCTATGGTAGTACTTTTGGGATAGAAGCGATCAGATCAAATGCTGTAATTCTCTTTAATGTGTTCAGTTGTTGTACCCTCGAACAAATGGTTATGTATATATTCGTTAATTTCAGTTTAGATCAGTTTGTTTGTGATAAGATCACATTGTTAATTGCTCTATTAACACTTAAGAGAGTGTCATGAAGTTTATCGAACTTGAGAATTCATAATTTGCAATCGTGCAAGGACTGAACGAGGGAAAGACTTAAGCAAAGTAAGTAAGACAAATATCCAGAGATTCTCAAAATTTTTCCAAGTAATATACCCCCACAAGGAATAAGATTAGGGGCAAACCTTGAATGTGATAATCAGGGAGGTCGTAATTAAGATATAAGGAACCCAGAATATAATAAAGTGGAAAATGAGGAGTTTAAATTAAAAGATGACCCCAATTATGGGGAGTAGGAAGAAATATTTAGACTAAGAAAATAGAAGTCGAGCGAGATAAGGAGACCCGAGACGGTACTCCTATACGGAAATTCATGGACCTGCCTAAACATATCTTATACTTTATTCCCAACCACCACCTTGAGGAAACAATGTAGTAGGAAATTCTTTCAGGACCTTTAAGTCGCTAAGCTCTCAGAGTTCCAAGGAACAAGCTGACCCAACCGAGGCAAGAGCCTGGCTAAAGGAAATAGAGGAATCATTTGAGATTCTGAATGATTGACGAATCACAAAAGACTGTTTTTGTCACTTACCCTCCTAAGAGAGAGACCACCCGCTGGTGAAAGGCCAAGGAAGGCACGAAGCAAGAGATTATAATAAACTGATTTAAGTTCAGTCAATTGTTTTCAGGAAAGTACTTCCCAAGGTTATGGAGATAGTGTAAAAGCTTTAGAGCCAGAACAAAGGCAGACGAGTATGATGAATTATGAATCTAAGTTGTAAAAGTTGTCAAGATTCGTTCTGAGGACACGAATCCAGAAGGACGGGATGTTTAAAATCAATGCTTATGTTGTGTTGGTTCATGAAATAATGATAAGAGAAAGGAAAATAAAAAGAAACTGAAGTGGAAAGGAATATAAAGGCAATAGAGTTTGAGGAATGATAAAGGAGTTGGGTATGAGGAAACCCTAAAGACTCGTAGCAATAGAAATAGAAAAGTATGTAATCGGCAGAATGAGGGTGATTCACCATGAGTTAAAATTGATGGTTGAAGGCATAAGAGATACATATATTTTATCCCCTGTAAGTTGGGAGGATTCGAGGAAACCTTGAGATAGTTCGAAGGATAAATAATGAGACGCGGATAGACCGGGGAGACAAGAAAGTAAGAAATTAGGAAAATTGGATGTAGGAAGTGACCTTCAAGAATGTGGAGTGTGAGACCGGTGGCTTGATACCCAGGAAGGAAGACGCCAGGAATGAGAGATATCCCAACATTGTGATGACTGTTGAGATAAACAATAAAAGTAAATACGAAATTATTAAGAAGAAGTTCACATTGAACACGACCAATATCTTCCAGATCATCCTTGTTATCATTACCGAATCAGGCAAGAAAAGTGGATAACCGTTATTGTCTTTTGGAGGCCATATGGATTGACCTCATTTTGGATAAGGATATTATTTTGAAATTAGGCATACACTATCGAGGTGGGAATGATTGAATAAAGACATCCTCATCAGGGATATATGACTTGATTTATTCATGGAAGGATGCATGTACCTTTTTAAAGGTGGAATTAAGGATAGAACATCGGTAACTTAAAATGAATCCTAGGGGAATACATAAAGGTTGGCATTTCACCCTTAATAGGGACAGCATGAGTTTTGACAAGTATGAATTGGAAAGGATCAAGGTAACAACAACCTTTAAAGATCAGTAAAGAAATTTTTCAGAAGTACATAGACAATGGTTCTAGTATTAGTAAATGGTATTTTGATATACCCTGTATCTAGGGAATACAGGAGGAACGATTCAAGGATAACCTTAGAGGTTTTACAAGGAGAAAGGTAATATTCAAAATTCTTAAGAATAGAAATATTGATAAAGGAAATATGACGTAATTATAATGATGCCAAGTGGGGCACTTGTTAAACCACGAGAAAGTATGGATCGAACCAGTAAAGGTCAAAATTGTTCAGGGAAATTAGGACCTAAGATAAAAGATGTTCTAAGTATGATTGAGAGTCAGTCGTGACAGTGATTAACCTCTAAAGACTAAGGCAATAACTTATGGAAAAATGGTGATATTTTTTTTACTCATCAGATTTTAAGGAAAACATCTTCACATAAGCAGTGATTGAAATGAGGTAGAAAATTTATTTGGAGGTGGTTAAAATGACATTGACTGTAAGGAAATTTTACTATCAGGAAAGGCCAAAGAGGTGGCCGACACTTTAAAGGTAAGAGGATAATTATAGGCGCTTGTGCCAAAGGAATACAGTGATGATGGTTAAAGCTGTGAAGGTTGTATTATGGTTTGGAAGATTGACATTCCTTCTAATGACTGTGCAATACCCAACTGTAATAGTAATTGGTAAAGGTTTAATTCGTGTAATCGCCATGAGCGGGCTATCTATCTCAGAAGGTACTATCTTGAGATAAGCCAGGACCATGTTTCAAAAAGGACTAGACAAACCTTTGAGTTAAGTCTTCTATTGAAGGCATATGATTAAGAGTGGTATTAACCTGCTATCATTGCTTTGTTTGAAACTCTTCTGTAATTTTATCTGCTTCATGTCATGAAAGTACGTCAGGATCTGGAGTGTTCTTCATAAATTATGAATGGTAATTATGTTAACTCCTTAGAAGAATTTGATACGACAGGTATGGACTCCGTATGGTTAGCTATTAAGATTCTAAGGAAAATGAATGACGACCAGTAGGTCAGTGGTGGACCATAGTAATGCAGCAACGATTCTTTGAATAATGAGCCGATTACAACCGTGAGAGTTGTAGTGTAATGGATGTTGAGATTGGGTACCCCTAATCGGGTTGTGGTGATGTATAACTTATCGTTGAATAGACTGGTTAAGTAGATTATCTACCTATTGAATATTTATTCCTTCTTATCAATAGAGAGTCATATTACTATATGAGGAAGGTTGCGGTGCAAGCATAGAATTCTAGTAACGATGATGTCTAGAATGAGATCCCAGATTCGATTTTCGATATCGAGGGAGTTTCAAAGGTGATTGTGTATAAGCTCGAGGAAGAGCATGGGTCCATAGAATGATGGACGTAATAACAAAAATATTTAGGCATGTGAAATACGATGCTATAATACTTGATGTTGATATAAATACATATATGTTTTGTTCTCCTATGACAAACCTCTATAGTTCAGAGGTAGATTCCAAGCCAGATATTTTATGGCAATATTTTTTTACATATATACAATTCTCTTCAGTTCGTTCTTTTCTCTTCTTTTCATTTCATGTAAGCTGAGAAGAACAACCCTTCCAGAAGGGGAGGTATTGACGAATGACTATCTATCTGTGTGATAGAAGCCTAGTAGGATACCACATATCGTTTAATTGCTTGTCAAGTACTAAAGGCTGGCCATCTTCTGTACTAACTATGCGATATAACAAGTGTTCATGATCATAGTGATCTCTCAACAAATTCCTTTACTTCTATATGATTGATCAAAATTTGGAAAATGGAAACAGCTGAAAAAGGAGTAGTAAAGTTATGGTGGTATTCGGAATGGAAACACATTCGTGATACTAAGGTGGACGTAGTTATTAAAAGGTTATAGAACGCTAACGAGCAAAAGTATAACCAGTATAATATTAGGAATGGAAGGTAGTAGTGATTACGAACTGGAAAAGAATGGGTATTGAGAAGCAAAAGCTCTAATTCTAGAAGCTATGATGAGAGTCTGTGCAATAGACTTGAAAGAATTTGGAATGATCACTTAACGCGGATTGAGTTTTCTCACGATAATAGATCGTATGCCAGGTATCGAGATGTCGTCTTATGAGATTTTTGAGGGAAGACAATGTCGATCTCCCTTATATTAGGATGAAGTTGTAGAGCGCAAGATGCTCGGACCCGCAGTAGTCCAAAGGACCAGGGATATAATAGATCTAATCAGAGGACGGCTGGTAGTAACCCAAGATGGACATAAGAGGTATGCTGATTTGACTCGAAAGGACAAAGAGTATGAAATAGGGGACCTAGTAATGTTATAGGTATCCCTTGGAAAGGATTGATGAGGTTCAGAAAGAAAGGAAAGCTAAGTCAACAAATTGTTGGACCCTTGGATATATTAAGACGTATTGGGAAGTTAGCATATGAGCTAGCCCTACCCCCGAACATGTAGCAAGTCATAACGTGTTCCACGTATCAATGTTAAGGAAGTATAATTCGGATGCCAGACAAATAGGGGCATATGAGCGCATAGGCATGCAACCAGACGTAAGCTATATGGAGCAACCAGAAAGGGTTATAGATCGAAAAGGAACAAGTGCTTAGGAGAAGGGTTATCAAACTAGGCAGAGTTTGGTGGTAGGACCATAATGTGGGAAAATTTACTCTAGAATTAGAAAGTGCAATGCTAAGAGAGTATCCCTATTCATTTTCTATCTGATTCCGGGACGGAATCCTTTTAAGGAGGGGAGACTGTAATAACCCTAATTTTTGGAATTTTTGAAACCCTTATGAATAGTGTTATGCTGAATAAGAAAACTTTTCATGCCACACTATGTAAGGGGTTCTTTTATTGATCTTCTGCGATATTATTAGTACTCTTTGTGGTATATAAGTGTATGTAAAAATCGTCAGAATCCAAATTTGAACCTTTTGATTTTTCCCGAGAATCCACCAGATACCGAAAGAATTGAGTATAAGGTAACATGATTGAAAGGATTTAAATTAAAGGATTATAAGAGAGGATCATAAAAGGATTATAATGTATTGAGAAAGGTTAAGGAAACCCAAGTAATAAGATCCCGGGTATGATCCCTCAAACGAGAAACGAGAACGAAAGTTAAGCGAACCGTATAACAGATCAGCGATCATTAGGAAAACAATTAGGAAGTTAATCAAGGAGGTTAGGGATGATGAGGTCATCCAACCAATAAGAAGAGGGCAAGTAAGGGATGATGACATCACAAGGTGACATAAGCATGACATAGGGGGAAGGAAGTGTGGATGAATGATAACCACACAAAGTTCAAGGTTAATAAGGTAATTAACCAAAATCTAATCAAAAACAACCAAGCTAAGCTAAACAAATCACAAACACAAAATCATTTCATTTCTTCAACCATTGCTCTCGGCTTTTCTCTCCATTTCAAGGAGAAGAATTTCAAAATTCAAGTTCCAAGCTTCCTTAATTGGTAAGATAATTATCTAGTACTCCTAATGCATAGATATAGCTATCCTATAAGTTTAAGCCTCCAAATCATTCAAAATCTTCTCCAATAAATCAATGAAGAAGATAATGAATAGTGATTTCAAGATTTTTAACTTGATTTTTCTTGTTTTTCCTTTAAGATCCAAGTATCCCTAAGACATCTCAAGGCTTCCTAGCTACTCCAATCACTTCAAGGAAGGTATAACATCTCCAAACCCTAGCTTTACTTTGTATATTAGGATGATTTTGATTGTTATGGTAAAAGAGTAGCTTGATGCTTGTAGGTTTAGAGTTTGGGTTGGAGTTGTGGTGAATTGAATGTTGAATCTTGTTGATTAGTAAAGGACTTAAGTATAGTTTTAAATTCATGTTGAGAATAACATAAATTGGAGAACTTGAGGTGTTGGGGATGTTTTAGTGTAATATGGATGGATTTTGGTTGTATGAATGAATTGGGATTGATTGGTGGTTGATTTGGAATGGTATAAATTTGGGAAATCGCGTAAACATAGCAGTCGTAATGTCCGATTTACTTTAGACTGCTTTTGTTCATAACATTAGGACCCGAGAACTCCCTGCTAGGTTTTGACCATTACCATGATTAGATAGTTCATGTTACGAGCTTCGTTTTGATATGTGGTTCGTTTGATTCCGATGTACGGTTTAAGAGAAACGGCCGTTTTAAGTAACGACGTTTCGCGAACGAACCATTACCCCTCGCCTTACTTTGAAACATAGGTTAAAGACCTTAAAGGACTAATTAGAGTATGAAGCAATTATGTTAAGTGGATTAGGCAGTTGGTAAGGTACTCGCGAAAGAATCGCCTTAAAACTCGTAATGGTTAATTTATTAAAAATGGTGGAGCCGAGGGTAATCGAGCGACTTAAGAGAATCAGTAAGCGCAAAGCGAGCGTTAGAGTCTAATTTGGTTAAAGTATAGATTTACAAGTGACTTTGGTTTAATTCCAACTTACATGTTGTTTATAGGTTACCAGACTCGTCCCGAGCCATTTGTAACCCCCAGTCGCTCAGGCAAGTTTTCTACCCGTATAACTGTTGTTGTGATGTATATGTGTATATGCATGATCTTGTGATAAATGCATATTTGTTATTAGCAAATTCTTGTGATATATTGTAGCATGTGATATGGTATATATACATGCCTGTTCCGTATTCTTGATTTATATATCTGTTGGTTCAAATACTTATTAGTTGCATAATACCTATGCTAGAGATAAGCAGTAGTTGTGTGTATACCCTTAGTATAGGGGACCCAAAGGTGAACATTTTCTAAAACCGGGAGTCGATGTTCCCGAATATATTATATATATATATATTTATATATATATATATATTGATATAGTTTTCAAAACTATTAATCGAATAAGGTTTTTTCGATAACTTTATTTTATTTAATGAATATTACTTGAATATTCATTCGGGGACTTATGACTCAGTTTATATTATTTAATGAATATTACTTGAATATTCATTCGAGGACTTATGACTCAGTTATATTATTTAATGAATATTATTTGAATATTCATTTGAGGACCTATGACTCCGATTATTTACTAAATAATATTCTTTATTTTATTAAAGAATAATGTTTCGATAATCAAACTTATTTTCGATTATTCAAATAAAGATAGTACTTTCGTATAAGTATATCTTTGGTTATTTATTATTCATTTCAAGTATATATTTTAAAACTTTTAATTCAATTATTTTTATAAGGATTATCCTTATGGGAATATTATTGAAATGATAATATTCAGATATTTTCTAATATATCGGGACTGATTTACTATATTAAATCAGCATTACTCCAAACACTCTTTAAAGTGTTTTCGAGTCTTCAAAATGATTTTTAAAAGTTAGCGGGATCCCAAAACTCATTTTTATATTTAAGATCTTCCTTTAAAGGGGATTTAAATACTCGCTCAAAACCGGAGGGATCCGACTCTGTGGTGTATTTTATATTCGCAACGAGGTTGCTGTTTTGATAAATGAATTAATTACTTACCCAACGTTTGGGAAGTAAGTCAATTTATTGAGTCGGCATAAGCAACATGGGCTCAGTGGGCGCTCATGAAAGTGTAAGTGGCTCAGTGGGAGTCCATCAAATGCGTAAGTGGCTGAGTGGCAGTCCAGCATAAGGTCCTATTGCGGCCAAGGTGATGACCAGTGGGGAATTCGTCCATCTACTAGTAGAAAAGGTTACTTATTGGTATCTTTGCCTGATCAGCAAGATATCAGGTTTATGCCAAGGTTTTCTCCTTTCCAAATTCATTGGATATTGCAACTCTGTTTATTATTTTCATAACAGAGGTTTTCAAGGAGTGTATGAAATGTATATATATATATAGGTGTATATATATATCGGGACTTAATGAAGTATCTCGTAACTTCATTATTTATAATGATTTTCAAAGATTGAATCTATTCAAATCTTGTCTTGTAGTCTCATCTATGTGATGAACTTTTGAAAGGATTATACCTTGAACGGTGGTAGTTCAAGTAGTATTCGGAAAAGATATAAGTATATTGGAGTATCTTGTAACTTCATCTTTTCAACGTATATCTGGTTAATGATTATCTTATGCATGACAAAGATTTTCACAAAAAAAACGTTGAGACAAGGTTAGATATATGAGATCACCTTGCAACGATATTTTTATACAGTTATAAACTGGAACTCTGTGTATATTATGCATGGAAGAGGACTTCCAAGATTTTGAAAAGTATATATATACATATATACTGAATATTTTGCGACTTGGTCGCGTTAAGATATCAAACTTGGTTAATTTCTTCTTGACCAAGACTTTCATGAGTACTATGAGAAGGCTCATATATTGTTAATCGTTATACATATTATTTTGGTGGGATTACTGCTCACCCTTGCTTTCTTCTTTCATCACACAACAACAGATAGAAAAGATGAACAGGACCATGCTCCCGATTCGCAAGCGATTAGAAAACGTTCCGCAGTCTTCTGGAAGCGTTGATGCCGCCGTAGCTGAGGTAGGAGCTACCAATAGGCTAGGTTTTCAACTATTGATGAACCAGACTTATGTATAATATGAATTGTAATAATGGCAAGGAATATGTAAATTATTCAGAACTCTTTTAAGGTGTAACGGTTTATAATTGTGGAATATAAGGACTTGTGTTATTTTTGAGTGTTCATCTCTGAGACTATAACTTGTGGTGTGTGTTTATTGTGGGGTCACAGTACAGAGTAGTTGATTATTTATTAAGATTGGGTGTTGTTAAGGGAAATGGAACTCGTGACAACCCGGATCCCCGACCCCGGATTTGGGGGTGTTACAATTTCCATAACAGTACTCCTATATAGTGTTGTCTGATAATTTTCCTTAATCAGCATCATCAGCAAAAAGTTACTATTCATCAGTGTTTCAAAAATTCCAAAAATTGGGGTTATTACATTTTCAATGATGACATTCCCAAGATTGATATTGCCATATCCTAGAGTTTTTCCCATGTTGCCATCTCCATAAGAAACACTTGGGCCAGCTTTCTCCACCAAGTCTGATAGCAGGGCTTTATTTCCAGTCATATGTCCTGAACATCCACTGTCCAGAACTAGGATGTTTTTCCTGTTGCCCTGCAATCACAAAGACCACTAATGATTAGTTTTAAGGACCCAGACTTGCTTGGATCCTTTGGCCCTATTAAGTTTGTTAACATTTGCAGCGGATTTAACATCAGAGTTTATGTTAACATTTTTCTTATCAGAATTTACAGTATCAGACTTTGCATCAGAACTTACACTAGAAGGAATAATGCTAACTTTCTTTAAAGAAGGTTTTATTTGATAATAATCATAGTACAAACTAGGATATTCCTTACAAGTATAAATGGAATGCCATAAACTACCACAATGAAAACAATGATTTTTTGGCTATATCTAACAGACTGACTCTTAACTCCTGATTTTGAAGGTAAGGAGTTTATGTTTTTATTCTTCCTGCAAAAAGAAGCCAGATGGTTAGAATTTCCACAGTTATAACATTTCTTTCTAGGAGCATTAGGAACAGGCTTATAATCATTGCTTTTATTCACACCTTCCTTTCCATTCCTATTTTTCCTAGGTGGCTTTACCTTGTTTACATTATTAACATCTTTCAGCTTATGCTTAAGCTGCTTCTTTGTCATGAAGCCTATGTTAACTTCAGTTGGCTTATCCTGTTTTGGTTTGTCAGTAGTTAATTTCTCTTTAACTTCTGATTTATCAATATCAGACTTTACAGCTACAAACTTAACAGGATTTACCTTTGGCTTTTGTTTAACAACTATAGGCTCAATTTCTACAGTTCCTTTATTATTCTTATCATCTCCATAACCTAAGCCCTCTTTCTAGTTTCCACTACTTAACAAATTCTGAGTTGTTCTTCCAGAGTTAGTCCAAATCCTGATAATATCTCTTTCCTTTTCTAACTCATTTTTTAGAGATTGATTCAATTTTAACACTTCATCTCTAACATACAAAGCATCATCTCTTTCTTTCTGAGTTTGATGGAACATAACTAACTCCTTTTCTAAATAGTCATTCCTTTTCTTAAAAGCCAAATTTTCAGAAGTTAACATTTCACATGTTAAAGTTTGATCTTTGTAACTAATGAACATGGTTTTAAGATATCTTCTCAAGTCAGTAATATCATCAGTATGAAAAGCATAAGTTGTTTGAGGTACCTTTAACTCAGCAGCTTCAGAACTGCTATCAACATTTGCCATCAAAGCATAGTTCACCTCACTTTCAGAATCTGAAGTGTCTGTCCAGTTTTTCTTCTTTGTGACAAGTGCCTTGCCTTTGTCACCTTTTCCTTTCTTGCAGTCAGGAGATATGTGGCATTTCTCACCACAATTGTAGCATTTAACATTTGAGTAATCTCCTCTGTCAGACTTTCCAGCTTTGCCTTCAGATTTTCTGAATCCCTTCTTATCAGAACTTCCACTTTTCCTGGAAAACTTCTTTCCCCTTCTGAATTTCCTGTAAGCTATCTTTGTGATACCCTTCACCATAAGAGCACACAATTTCATCATCTCTTCATCAGCATCCATCTCAGATAGACTTTCAGTTTCTGAATCCTCATCACTATCAGAACTTGATGACTCAGTATCAGACTTTGTGATGAGAGCCTTTCCTTTGCTTTTCTTTGAGACAACCACTTTTAGGGATTCCTCCTCAGCCTTAAGAGAAACTGTCCTTGACTTTCTCCCATGCCTCTTGCTTCTTTGATCTATCTCAAGTTCATGAGTTTTGAGCATACCATAAATTTCATCAAGAGTAGTTTCATCAAGAGCATAGTTGTCTCTTATAGTAGTTGCCTTCAAGTCCCAACTTTCAGGAAGAGCTAAAAGGAATTTAAGATTAGTATCTTCAATATCATATTCCTTATCCACCAGTGACAGATTATTCAAGAGTTTGACAAATCTGTCATATAAACCAGTTAATGACTCATTAGGTTTTGAGTCAAAGTGCTCATACTCTTGAGTGAGTATAGTCCTCCTGTTCTTCTTAATTGAATCAGTTCCCTGGCATCTTGTCTCCAAGGCATCCCATATCTCCTTTGCAGTCTTGCAGTTAATTACCATGTTTGACATGACATTATCAATGGCACTATGCAGCAAATGTCTTACCTTTGCATCCTTTGCAATAGATGAGATATCTTCAGCTGTATATTCACTTTTCTCCTTTGGTACAGTCTGTGCTGGCTGATCTGCAACTACAACAGAGAGCTTGGTTGGCTTATGTGGTCCTTCATTAATTCTGTCAAGGTATTCTGGATCTGTAGCTTCCATAAACATAGACATCCTCACCTTCCATAAGGGATACTCAGAAGGTTTCAGTATGGGAACCCTAATAGTCTCATATCGATTATGGATTTGAGTCTTTGGAGTTTCTTCAGTTTTGGTGGGCTTGGTTGGAGTTTGTGTTTCTTCAGACATGATTGTTTTTGGATCTTTAATGTATGTACGTTAACAGATTGCTCTAATATCACTTGTTAGGTCATACACACTGTAGAAGGGGGTTGAATACAGTGTCTAGCACAATCAAATCGAATATAAGAACTCAAGTAACAGAACACAGATTTTATTCAACACAATAAACTCTGTTACAAAGAACTGTTCTCTCTCAGTGATGAACAAATTATCACGAGAGCTGCTAGGGTTACAAAAAATAATATTCTCGAATAATATATCACATATAGTGTAAACCCTATGCTGTGTTTATATAGACACACAGTTACAAGATAATCTTCTAATTGATATCGAATATGATTCTGTATCCTAAAATATATCAATCAGTTATCTTTTTCTTTCAAGTATTCTATTCTTCATAGAATTCTTCTCCATGCATATTTCTTTCTGTTTTAGTTTCGATCTTCTTTCCTTTCAATCAGCCGTCTTCCTTATCTGAAAGTCTCCTTAAGTCATGATATTATCTCCTGATAAATATCTTCTGATATCTTAAGTTCTGATAACTTAAGTTCTGATATCTTAAGTCCTGACTTCAGTATAAGTACTGATTTCCAGTTAAGTCCTGATTTGTCCTGTTAGTTAAGATCTGAAAACTAAACACAAATCATCATTAGACATGACATCACAAATATATCTAACATGTTTTATATTGTAAGTGCTTTAAACTATTCAACCTTGAACCTTGATTCTTATTGATCTTGATCCATAAGCCTTATTCTTCATAAACCATTGATTGTTGAATTCTTAGATACGAGCCAGACACATACGATACAACTCCACAAATACATATCTACCACATACTGATTTCTGATATTAAATTGCTTGACATACCAACCCTTATTCCTTGTTTAACAGAAGACCAATCCTTGGAACCCTTGAACCCTTGGTCTTCTACTTTCTGATTCATTCCTTGATTGAAAGCCAATCTTTTTGAATTCCTTGTTATACCTTCATGGTATTGTGAATCACCCTATGCTTCAAGATAAATATTGTTTATGATTCAACTTATTGAATTACATTGGTTATCATATTGAATTGTTTTAGAATTGGATGGTTTTATAAATATGGACCAGATTCATGGTCGGACCAGATTCGTGGTCATAATAGGCCAATGCGTGCCTTCGATCCAATATATAGAGCAAAGTTGGGAGCCTTGCTCGGGGTTAGTGCGTGACTGATCAGTAGCCTAACCTTGGTTTTTAAAATGAAAAGTGAATATCCAATTCTAATCATTGCATATTCAGAAACTTGATTCTTCTGAATCATTTCAATTGGTTATTATTTTACCTCAGTTATTGCTATTATAACTTTCTGAGCTAGTTAGCTCACTCTTGCCAACCTTTTTATGTTTTCAACAGTTAAAAAAGAAATTGTTGGTAACGAGGATTCCCAGTCTAGTATGCGAGCTAGGATTCCAGGTTAAGTTGGATCGAGCTAGCAGGAGCTTTATATTGTAGATGAGTTATGCAAGATTGTAAGAACGAAATCATTATCATTTGTAAGTTGAACTAGGTGGGATTTGGTACGATGTAATAAAAGTTAAGGTTATAGCTTATTTTCATACTTTAACTTGTTGCGATCCGTGGTTGTGTAAAGAAGGGTCAATGCATATAATATTTTATATAAAGGTTTATATATTGGGTGTGTGTTGTGAACCCCAAACTTTGACCCGGATTTGGAGGGTGTTACAATTATATATAAGTCATAATCATTCGGTAGCCCTTTTACCTGATCAGGTAAAAGAAGCTTTAGTCATTTTGCCAATGAGACAAAATTCGCATCTTCCGTATGATTCAAAATCAAACTTATCCAAGTATCCATCTATATGTAACTGAGAAATGCGTTTCTCATTAATATGGCTTAACGACAATGGTAGAGGTAATGTTTGATTTGAGTCATCTTAGAACATATAAATTGTTAACTAATTGTGCAACATTATAAGCCTTATCATTAAAATAGAATAAACAACTATTATTTATTTAATTAAAATGAAAACCTTTCTTGTCCTGACAAGAAATTGATTTAATGTATCCCCTAAGGCAGGCACGTAATAACAATTTATCAAGTTCTCAATCTCGCCTATATGAGCAAAATTAGGTATTGAGTTCCTTCAACTAGAGCAACAACTTTTGCTCCAATTCTAACACGATACCTGAAGCTTGACCATTGCTAGTCTTCTTCTTTGGATCTTCCAAACAAGCTCGACAATTTAACTTTCAAACACCACTATCAAGCTTCAAAAGCCCTTTGGGATTGGACTTTGGTTTGGCACCGAATAAGATCAAATCTTTACCTTGCCTGTCCACTTTCCTTTCCCATTTGCATTCCATGTGTACATCATCAATATGGACGTAATTCATGCCTTTACCGTGTTATTTTCAGCAGTTCTAAATATGCTTAACAACTCAGTGAGTGTTTTGTCTATCTCATTCCTTTTGTTCTTAACAAACTAAGAATAAAAAATGTTCCAAGATTGTTTGATCAAATCAAGCTGGGTCTCTAGACTATTCTTGAAACCCAAAATATCGAGGTATATATACCTATCATCTTTAGAACACGTGGTCCAACTGGATATCATTCTCCCATTAATGCAAAAGTATGGTGCCTTATTATTGTCAAATCTTTCTGACGAGCCTATCCTTCAAACATCCTTAGAAGGTGCTCAATCATATCATAAGCATCATTATGCTCTTGTTGCTTCTAAAGCTCAACACTCATAATTACAAGCATGAGACATGAAACATCAGTTGCATAATCAATTTGCTTTTGGTAAGCATTTTGTTCAGCACATGTTTCATTCTCACCTAGAAGAAATAAGAGAGGGGTTTGAATGACATCCTTGAACCTGAGGACAATCCTCAAGTTCCCATATCATTTGAGGAAATTATTTCATGTTAGCTTGTCCTTCTCAAGGACTATTACATAGAGAAGTTAATTAAGTTATTTGTCATTTGATATCTACAATATTAAAGTGCATAAAATGACTTAGTCTACAGATGATCATTAAATTATGTTCTAGTGATTATTCATATATATATATACACAATATATATCTCCCACTATTTTTATTAAATCAATAGCCCTAACTATTAATTTAGAAAGAATATCTTCTATATCCTTTCTAGTGAGCCAAGATCCATATTTCACCATGCGTTAGGTCAACTTTGGCTTTTCTCCTAAAACATGATTATTTAGGTTGTGACGGACCCACAATACTAACTAGAAGGAATATGCATAATATAGATTAAACAGTAAAGTACTACAAAAGATAGATTATTAAGGCTACAACCCTTATCCACAATCCTCGAATCCACAGGAATGAGTTTGAACAACATCTAACATCTTCATTGATACAAACCAAAATATTTTAAGTCAAATTACTACCAAATTTTAACCCAAAGTTTACAACCCTTAGGGAACTACTAGTTCCCTACCAGCTCCAACATCTGACGGTAGGCATACCCCGAGTCCCCAGAAGTCTTACACGCGGTTTGCTTGAAGTGAACCATCTTCGGGTTTCACTGAAGGGATAACATCAATAACAATATTAATGAGCAAAACGCTCAGCAAGTGAATAATAGTGCATAACAATGTATCATAAACTCGATAAACAATAACGGAGGATAATTTAACAATATGAAATCTCAAATAGAAGATCAAATTCTAATAAGTGAATGGAATTGAAAATCACACAGCGCTATGAGCAATGAGGGGTGATCAGTCCACATCAAAGCTCCAAACCACATAACAAGTGATTCACAACCTTTGAGGGTCCTCGACACACATTGGCCATATAAAACCATCAGGCTCCCTGCTACTGAGGTTTTAACAATGACTGATGCCTCAGTCATAACAAAACATACTATCCAATTCCTTTTAATCAATTCATTTTAATTTAAAAAGGGTTGTTGATCAAGGACAAGATAACAAGGGTTGATATTGACAAAGTTCAAATGAAGGAAACGATACTAGTGTTTGGATTTCCAAAGGAAATGATTCTAGGTTTTGAGGGTATTACAATTCACATGATTTATTAAGGAACTATTGTAGGGTATTCACATCGATATGAGGTAATATATGAGAAAAGGAATCAATTCAGGTATGTAAGAGATTAACTAGATTCAAGACTTAATCAATGAGTGATGTAGGGACTAATTAATCTTATTGAAACTGTAATTATGCATTCACAGGGTTTTTAACCACAAGCAACAGAATTATAGAGGTAAGTTGAGAGTTCACTTGCCTCGACTACACTTACTGAGTACTTGCCTCGACTAGAACCTATAATAAATTGTTTCCTCATTACAGCTCTTACTACTACCCTTTAGCGTATACTATAAATATGCATATACATATATACACACACACACATATATATATATATATACATTTAAACACAATTAATTTCAATTAATATATGCTCCACATAATTCACATAACACATAGCAAGGAATGGCATGACAATAGTACACTTAGATCCTAATTACTCAAGAAATTATCCATTTAACAAGTAATTATCAAAACTATTACTCCTAATCCTCCTTTACAGACCTCAACACAACCTAGAATTATTAAGGCACACCTGTGCCTCACCTCACAAGACTTACAAATGTAATGCACCCTACTCATCTTACCTGAATGCATACCTTGGCACCAATTGTGTGCCTTGGCAAAATTTTGAATTTATACCTTGGGCCTTTACTAAATTCTGACTCCTATGACTTCTTATGACCTTACTCTAACTTTATAAATTGTTTTGACACCAAGGCCTCACTTAAAAGACATACAAATGCAATGCACTTCTCTAATGTCCCTAAAGGCAACTCTAATGGTGACTCTCGGGTGCTTTGGTGGAAATAAGGTATCTCCACCTTGGGCCTTCACTACAAACTAACTCTCAAGGGTTTTTAAGACTCTAAACTAACTCTCAAAGTTGGAATGACTCAAAAGCCTCACTCAGGCCTCCCTAGGCCTCGAGTGGAAGTTCACACAAAACTGCCTTCCCTGATTTCCAAACTGCCTTGTTTTTACCAACTTAAAACACATTTATTTAGTTCAATTACTGGTTTTAATGACTTGTTAGGCTTCCTAAGAATTCATTCTATCTATTTAGACCAAGGCCCCGTGAAGGCCTAACCTATGACATGATAATAATCAACCAAAAGTCAAGTTTACCCAAATATGCCCTATTCTGAGTTGCTCTCGGGTTTGTGTGTGTGTGCCTAACCAAACAAGTTTTTACTCAATCTAAAGTTACTGGACTTTATTATAAACCAATTTTCAACTCCCTTGAGCTTAGGCCTACCAAGGCCTTGCTAAAATTCACTTAAAATGACCTAAACTTCTAGTACAAAAACTTGTCCAATTATAACTAATACAACTCCTTCCACCTTAACTCCCTTCATTACACCAAAACCAAACATCAACCAACCAAGGAAAGTCCTAACATACAATAATACCTACTGACTATCATCATATATGGCTTATTTACAATCTATTTATCATGCAAATCAATTATCAAAAAAAGTAAAGTAACACATTACAAGACAAACCATCACTTAACATTTTAAAGCAAAAATTCGAAGCAATCATGCATGATTACATCATGACACCTACTGACCTTAAGCTCATGTCATCATATATAATCTAAAATATCATTTTATCAAAGGAATCATGGCATGCAACTCACAACAATCAAGTATCAAGAGGTTCAAAGAACAACTACAATAACAATATCTTGTCCTCGAGTTTTAAGCAAAAATTTGAACCATATATCCAAAATAATCACTTGATATCTACTGAATATAATCACACATCATCATGAAATACTTCATCTAGCATTTTATAATCAAAAACCACAGCATTCATCTCATACAAGTCAAGCACCAAAGCACAAAATTAACAAGTATAGTCTCTACTTAGAAAAACACTTGTAAATCAACATGCAAACACTATATTCAACATGCAAGTGCAAAAATCATCATGCAAGTACTAAAGTTAAGGTATATTGATGGAAAAATATCATGCAAGGGTTTAATCTTTAACAAAACAAAATTTATAAGGAGTAAGACTTTAAAATCAACATACATGTCATTTTTCATAAAAACTTCCCAAAATCAACACTTTACATTCGGCTCCTAAGATATCATTGCCAAATATTGATGAACAATGAGTATGAATTGGTGTAATAGAAGTGTAACACCTCTCCAAGATCATATATTTCTCATTTCTATAAGCTACCATGGTTGTAACCTTGAATTCATAAGAATCAAGGCCTCAACATCGTCTTTATCAACATGCACACACAAAACTCACCTTAAAATGATGTTACTCCACTAAATGATGAAGATGTTGGCTTGACTAGCTTGAGAAGTGAAAGAAGATAAAGAAAAGTGAAGAAAATGGCAAAAATGGGGGTGGAGAGTGAGTTCGGCCGAGAGGGAGAGAGGAGAGGAGAGAGTGAGGTGTGTGAGTGAGTGTGTGAGGAAAAATGAGAGCACTCACTTGGTTTTTGTTACTAAAATGTGATAGTGGAATGGAGAATGTACATATTTGTCCCTCTTGCTAGTAGTGACAAAAATGCATGCAATGTTAAAGAGGTAATCTTGCAAGTTAGTGGGGTTAGAATTGACGGTTTTAGCCTTAGACCCTATTGTAAGCTAAAATGCATGCAATGTTAAAGAGGTAATCTTGCAAGTTAGTGGGGTTAGAATTGACGGTCTTAGCCTTAGACCCTATTGTAAGCTATAATAAATTGTTTCCTCATTACAGCTCTTGCTACTACCCTTTAGCGTATACTATAAATATGCATATACATATATACACACTTATATATATATATATAAATTTAAACACAATTAATTTCAAGTAATAAATGCTCCACATAATCCACAAAACACATAGCAAGGAATGGCATGACAATAGTACACTTAAATCCTAATTACTCAAGCAATTGTCCATTTAACAAGTAATTATCAAAACTATTACTCCTAATCCTCCTTTACAGACTTCAACACAACCTAGATTTATTAAGGCACACTTGTGCCTCACCTCACAAGACTTACAAATGCAATGCACCCTACTCATCTTACCCGAATGCATACCTTGGCACCAATTGTGTGCCTTGGAAAAATTTTGAATTTCTACCTTGGGCCTTTGCTAAATTCTGACTCTTATGACTTCTTATGACCTTACTCTAACTTTAGCAATTGGTTTGACACCAAGGCCTCACTTAAAGACACACAAATGCAATGCACTTCTCTAATGTCCCCAAAGGCAACTCTAATGGTGACTCTCGGGTGCTTTGGTGGAAATAAGGTATCTCCACCTTGGGCCTTCACTACAAACCAACTCTCAAGGGTTTTTAAGACTCTAAACTGACTCTCAAAGTTGGAATGACTCAAAAGCCTCACTCAGGCCTCCCTAGGCCTCGAGTGGAAGTTCACATAAAACTGCCTTCCCTTATTTCGAAACTGCCTTGTTTTTACCAACCTAAAACTCATTTATTTAGTTCAATTACTGATTTTAATGACTTGTTAGGCTTCCTAAGACTTAATTATATCTATTTATACCAAGGCCCCATGAAGGCCTAACCTATGACATGATAATAATCAACCAAAAGTCAAGTTTACCCAAATCTGTCCTATTCTGAGTTGCTCTCGGGTTTGTGTGTGTGTACCTAACCAAATGCAAGTTTTTACTCAATATAAAGTTACTGGACTTTAGTATAAACCAATTCCCAACTCCCTTGAGCTTAGGCCTACCAAGGCCTTTCTAAAGCTCACTTAAAATGACCTAAACTTCTAGTACACAAATTTGTCCAATTATAACTAATGCAACTCTTTCCACCTTAACTCCCTTCATTACACCAAAACCAAACATCAACCAACCAAGGAAAGTCCTAACATACACTAATACCTACTGACTATCAACATATATGGCTTATTTACAATCTATTTATCATGCAAATCAATTATTAGAACAAGTAAAGTAACACATTACAAGATAAACCATCACTTAACATTTTAAAGCAAAAATTCGAAGCAATCATGCATGATTACATCATGACACCTACTGACCTTAAGCTCATGTCATCATATATAATCTAAAATATCATTTTATCAAATGAATCATGGCATGCAACTCACAACAATCAAGTATCAAGAGGTTCAAAGAACAACTACAATAGCAATATCTTGTCCTCGAGTTTTAAGCAAAAATTCGAACCATATATCCAAAATAATCACTTGATATCTACTGAATATAATCAAACATCATCATGAAATACTTCATCTAGCATTTTATAACCAAAAACCACAGCATGCATCTCATACAAGTCAAGTACCAAAGCACAAAATTAACAAGTATAGTCTCTACTTAGAAAATCGCTTGTAAATCAACATGCAAACACTATATTCAACATGTAAGTGCAAAAATCATCATGCAAGTACTAAAATTAAGGTATATTGATGGAAAAATATCATGCAAGGGTTTAATCTTTAACAAAACAAAATTTATAAGGAGTAAGACTTTAAAATCAACATGCATGGTCATTTTTCATAAAAACTTCCCAAAATCAACACTTTACATTCGGATCCTAAGATATCATTGCCAAATATTGATGAAAAATGAGTATGACTTGGTGTAATAGAAGTGTAACACCTCTCCAAGATCATATATTTCTCATTTCTATAAGCCACCATGGTTGCAACCTTGAATTTATAAGAATCAAGGCCTCAACCTCGTCTTTATCAACATGCACACACAAAACTCACCTTAAAATGATGTTACTCCACTAAATGATGAAGATGTTGGCTTGACTAGCTAGAGAAGTGAAAGAAGATAAAGAAAAGTGAAGAAAATGGCAAGAATGGGGGTGGGGAGTGAGTTCGGCCGAGAGGGAGAGAGGAGAGGAGAGAGTGAGGTGTGTGAGGAAAAATGAGAGCACTCACTTGGTTTTTGTTACTAAAATGTGATAGTGGAATGGAGAATGTACATATTTGTCCCTCTTGCTAGTAGTGACAAAAATGCATGCAATGTTAAAGAGGTAATCTTGCAAGTTAGTGGGGTTAGAATTGACGGTCTTAGCCTTAGACCCTATTGTAAGCTAAAATGCATGCAAGGGTATGCTAGTAATTCAATAATTAATAAAAGTATGATTAAAGGAAATTGAGTAACAATTTCCTTTAGATACATATGAATCAGCTTATCCATTGAGAATCTCTCGTTAATTGGTAGAAAATGAGCCGACTTAGTCAATCGATCAATTATTACCCAAATAGCGTCGTGATTAGATTTTGTCCTTGGTAATCCAATTATAAAGTCCATCGTAATGTGCTTCAACTTCCATTCAGGTATCTCTAAGGGTTGAATTAGTCCACTCAGTTTCTGATGTTTGGCTTTTACCCTTTGGCAAGTGTAACATCTACTAATCCATTGTGCAATCTCCTTCTTCATATCCGGCCACCAAAAGTTCTTTAAATCTTGGTACATTTTTGTGCTTCCTGGGTGAATAGAAAATTCGGAGTTGTGAGCATCCTTCAAAATCTCATTCTTCAGTTCTTCAACATTCCGTATCCAAATCCTTGACGAGAATCTTAGAATTCCTTGATTGTCTTTTTGGGTGCAAATCTCTTCTCCGATCAACTCATTCATCCTTTGATTTATTACTTCTTCTTGGCACTTCTTAATCTTTCCTAATAATTCTGGTTGAAAAGTCATCTTACAAATCATTTCTGTAGGCGCACTTGGAGCTCGAATCTCAATTTCCATCTTCTCAAATTCCTTTGATAACTCTTGGGCCATAGTCAACATATTCAATCTCTCTTTACGACATAAAGCGTCCGCTACCATGTTCGCTTTTCCGGAATGATAATTGATTGAGTAGTTGTAGTCCTTTATCAACTCCAACCATCTTCATTGCCTCATGTTTAATTCCTTCTGAGTGAAAATGTACTTCAGGCTCTTGTGATCCGCATATATCTCGCATTTCTCTCCATATAGATAATGTCTCCACAGCTTCAAAGTAAATACAATTACAGCCAGTTCCAAGTTTGGGTACCTTTGCTCGTGAGGCTTAAGTTATCTTAACGCGTAGGCTATCACCTTCCCGTGTTGCATTAAAATACAACCCAATCCTTTGTGTGACGCATCACTAAATATTACAAAGTCTCCTTGATCATCTAGCAAGGCTAATACTGGAGCGGTGACTAACCTCTACTTCAACTCTTGAAAACTCTTTTTACATTTCTCCGTCCATTCAAACTTCTCATTCTTTCGGGTCAATTTTGTCAATGGTACTACAATCTTTGAGAAATCCTTCATAAATCTTTGATAATATCCGGGCAATCCCACAAAACTTTTAACTTCAATCGGGGTCTTCGTCCTTTCCAATTCATTACAGCTTCTATCTTTGCTGGAACCACTCGAATACCTTCACTTCCGACGATATGCCCTATAAATTGAACTTCTCGTAGCCAGAATTCACACTTTGTAAACTTGGCATATAACTTCTCCTTTCTTAGAGTCTCCAAGGCCATTCTCAGATGTTCAGCATGTTCTTTCTCGGTCTTTGAGTATATTAGAATGTCGTCAATGAACACAATGACAAACTTATCCAAATACTCCTTGAATACTCGGTTCATCAAATCCATAAAGGCGGATGGCGCATTTGTCAATCCGAATGCATAACTAAAAACTCGTAATGTCCGTATCTGGTTCTGAAAGCAGTCTTTGGTATGTCTTCCAGCTTAATCTTCATTGATGATATCCCGATCGTAAGTCAATCTTCGAGAAATAAGTCACTCCCTTAAGTTGATCAAACAAGTCATCAATACGAGGTAACGGGTACCTATTCTTGATGGTCAATTTGTTCAACTCTCTATAGTCGATTCACAATCTCATACTTCCGTCTTTCTTTTTCACAAATAGAACTGGAGCACCCCACGGAGATACACTTGGCCTTATAACTCCTTCATCCAATAACTCTTGTAGTTTCTTGGCCAATTCCTTCATTTCTGTTGGTGCCATACGATAAGGTGCCTTCGATACAGGTTCCACGTCGGGTGCTAAGTCGATAGAAAACTCAATTTGACGGTCAGGCGGCAATCCAAGAAGTTCGTCCGGAAATATATCGAGAAATTCGCTAACTATCAGGATACTTTCTATATTCAACATTTCCTTAGATCTATCGATTACATGAGCCAAATACCCTTTACATCCTTGTCTTAACAATCTTTTAGCTTGAATTAGCGTAAAAATGTTTTAACTTGTTTCGGTCCTTTGAACTCTACTTTCTTTCCTTGAGGGGACTTAAGAATTATTTTCTTCTTCTTACAATCTATCTGAGCACCATGCTCTGCTAGCCAATCCATCCCTAATAGAACATCAAATTCTCCTAGTTGAAAAGGTATAAGGGAAGCAGGGAAACTATAGCCTGAAATCTCTACTTTACACCTAGGACAAATACTTTTAACAGATACTTTTTCTTGATTAGCCATAATGATAGATATGGGTTCAACTAACAGTTCAATTTCACAATTTGACTTACCAACAAAAGATTCAGATATGAAAGATCTACTAGCTCCGGAATTAAATAGCACTTTAGCATTGATGTTGTTGACAGAAAGTGTACCTTCCACAACTTCAGAACTCTAAACAGTATACTTAATATTCATGTTGAATGTCCGGGCCTGAGCAGGATAGGAGGGAGGAAACACTGGAGTTATGGATTCAGAAGGTTGATTTGAAGGTAGTTGAAGAATTGGAACAAAAGATGTCATTGCTTGATTGTAAGGAGCGGCCGTCAATTGCATCAACTTATTGTTTCCGGGGGTCTTGCAATCCCTCGACAGGTTATCGGTCTTTCCACACTTGAAGCATATAACAGGAGGCTTCGGGTTTCAGCACTCATTCGCATAATGACCTTTCGAATTGCACTTGTAACAAATGATGTCGGCCTTATTGTAATTACCCACGTGCCTCTTGCGGCATAATTTACACTCCTGATTTGCTGTCTGCTGGGGTCTTTGACCACTGGGCCCTTGAATCCTATTCCTCTGACTCTTATTATCACCTTTCTTAAAGCTTCGGGGTCCTCCTTGATTCTGATATCCAAACTTCGTGAAATTCCTTCCACTTTGGCTCCCTTGAGCCGATCCTTCTCCATTACTGCCGAATTTCCTTTTCTTACTCTCTTTCTCCTTCGAATTTTGATCGTTTTCTCCTTCAATTACCATCGCCTTTTGGACCACTTCAGCATATGTGGTCAATTCAAAAGCAGCCACTCTGCTTCGCAGCCAAGGCTTCAATCCTTGTTGAAATCTTTTCGCCCTCTTCTCATCTGTGTCCACATAATCTCCAACAAACCTAGCCAATTCAGTGAATTTCTTCTTGTACTCTCTCACAGTCATTCCTTCTTGCTTCAATTCAAAGAACTTCAATTCCATTTGAGTCTACATATACCTCAAAAAATACTTGTCTAAGAAAATCTTCTTGAATCTATCCCAAGGGATAACTTCCCCTTCTTATAAAGCACGAGCTTACTCCCACCAATAGTTCGCTTCGCCTTTTGAAAAATAAGATGCATAATCGACCTTCGTTTCTTCCCTAACAACAGCTAGCATGAAAACTTTCTCCATCTCTTTAAGCCAAGATTGGGCTTTTATAGGGTCTTGAGTTCCACAAATGTCTGGTAGTTTCACAGCTTGGAATGATTTGAAAGTTGTAGGGGTTGGTGGTAGTGGAGGTGGTTGTTGTTGAAGTTGTTGCTGTAGGAGTTGTTGTTGAGAAAGGGTAATAGATTGTTGGTGAAGTATTTGCATGAGTTGAGTCAAGTTGGGTGGTGGATCTTCATGATCCCCGGTATCGGTGTTGCGAGTTCTACGAGGAGGCATGATTCTGAATGTAGACAAGAAAGGTTTATTCACGATTCAATATTTGCAAACATAGGTTATAACAAAGGTAAATATCAAGTAATAAGGTCTCATTCAAGGAATATTTTAAGGAAAGGTTTGACATGATCAAGTTCTAAAGGAATCAGCTGAATTTAAACAACAAGGTTCTATTTAAGCAGGTGTATAGCATGGTAATGAGATGGCAATATTATAGAGATAATTAAAGTGCGAATTTAACATTAGTTCGAATGAAAAGTGCGAATAGAGTATGAACAGGAAATAAAGTGCAAATAAAGTCTTCCCGAAACAATCCGGGTACAAGGTAAAAATGGAAATCAAAGTACTAATCAACAATGATACTGGAAACAAGTGGACTATATGATAGTCTAAGAGGATGGTGGTGGGGGAACAGGGGCACATAGACGGCTAATCACTCGGCGGAGCTCGTCGCCAATGGCGGTAAGAGTGATATGACTCTCTCTCTCTCTCTCTCTCTCACACACGGTATGAAATCATCAACGCCAATCGGTCCTCAGCCATCTGGATGATCTCCTCAAGCCTAGCTATCAGTTGGGGTCGGTTTGGCTCATCATTCGAGTTCTCGCAGTACAACTGGTCCACCCTACATCGAAGATTTGTGTTCTCGCCCTCCAGTCGATCAACCATCAATACCATCTGCTCGTAAAGAGGGAATGACACGGTAGAAGGGAATCCGAGAGTCGATGAGGATGATGCCTGCCAAACAGTTGTATATATATATGCGGTTATAAATAAAAGGGTCAGAAAACCTACAGATTCTAATGCCCCAAAACCCAAATGATCTAAGTTCATCCTATTCTCTAAATTCCTATCTTATATTCATTTATCCTATGTTGTTCAATGACTCAAAACCTGTGGCTCTGATACCAACCTGTGATGGACCCATAATACTAACTAGCAGGAATATGCATAATATAGATTAAACAGTAAAGTACTACAACAGATAGATTATTTAAGGCTACAACCCTTATCCACAATCTCCGAATCCACATGAATGAGTTTGAACAACATCTAACATCTTAATTATTACAAACCAAAATATCTTAAGTCAAATTACTACCAAATTTTAACCAAAGTTTACAACCCTTAGGGAACTACTACTTCCCTACCTGCTTCAACATTTGACGGTAGGCATACCCCGAGTCCCCAGAAGTCTTACGCGTGGTTTGCTTGAAATGAACCATCTTCGGGTTTTACTGAAGGGATAACATCAATAACAATATTAATGAGCAAAACGCTCAACAAGTGAATAATAGTGCACAACAATGTATCATAAACTCGATAAACAATAACATAGGATAATTTAACAATATGAAATCTCAAATAGAAGATCAAATTCTAATAAGTGAATAGAATTGGAAATCACACAGCGCTATGAGCAATGAGGGGTGATCAACCCACATCAAAGCTCCGAACCACATAACAAGTGATTCACAACCTTTGAGGATCCTCGGCACATATTGGCCATATAAAACCATCAGGCTCCCTGCTACTGAGGTTTTAACAATGCATGGCACCTCAGTCATAACAAAACATACTATCCAATTCCTTTTAATCAATTCATTTTAATTTAAAAAGGGTTCTTGATCAAGGACAAGATAATAAGGGTTGATATTGACAAAGTTCAAATAAAGGAAACGATACTAGTGTTTGGGTTTCCAAAGGAAATGATTCTATATTTTGAGGGTATTAGGATTCACATGATTTATTAAGGAACTATTGTAGGGTATTCACATCGATATAAGGTAATATATGAGAAAAGGAATCAATTCAGGTATGGAAGAGATTAACTAGATTCAAGACTTAATCATTGAGTGATGTAGGGACTAATTAATCTTATTGAAACTGTAATTATGCATTCACAGGGTTTTTAACCACAAGAAACAGAATTATAGAGGTAAGTTGAGAGTTCACTTGCCTGGACTACGCTTACTGAGTACTTGAATGGAATCGTCTAAGGGCTCCTTTCCTGGCCTCCTACTAGAACCTATAATAAATAGTATCCTCATTACAACTATTGTTACTACCCTTTCACGTATACTATAAATATGCATATACAAATATACACACTTATATAAATATATACATTTAAACACAATTAATTTCAAGTAATATATGTTCCACATAATCCACATAACACATAGCAAGGAATGGCATGGCAATAGTACACTTAGATCCTAATTACTCAAGCAATTATCCATTTAACAAGTAATTATCAAAATTAATACTGCTAATCCTCCTTTACAGACCTCAACACAATAGAGATTTAGTAAGGCACACTTGTGCCTCACCTCACAAGACTTACAAATGCAATGCACCCTACTTATCTTACCCAAAGGCATACCTTGGCACCAATTGTGTGCCTTAGCAAAATTTTGAATTTCTGCCTTGGGCCTTTTCTAAATTCTGACTCCTATGACTTCTTATGACCTTAATCTAACTTTAGCAATTGGTTTGACACCAAGGCCTCACTTAAAAGATACACAAATGCAATGCACTTCTATAATGTCCCCAAAGGCAACTCTAATGGTGACTCTCGGGTGATTTGGTGGAAATAAGGTATCTCCACCTTGGGCCTTCACTCCAAACCAACTCTCAAGGGTTTTTAAGACTCTAAACTGACTCTCAAAGTTGGAATGACTCAAAAGCCACACTCAGGCCTCCCTAGGCCTCGAGTGGAAGTTGACACAAAACTGCATTTCCTGATTTCCAAACTGCCTTGTTTTTACCAACTTAAAACTCATTTATCTAGTTCAATTACAATGTATATGGCTTATTTACAATCTATTTATTATACAAATCAATTATAAGAACATGTAAAGTAACACATTACAAGACAAACCATCACTTAGCATTTTAAAGCAAAAATTCGAAGCAATCATGCATGATTACATCATGACACCTACTGACCTTAAGCTCATGTCATCATATATAATCTAAAATAGCTTTTTATCAAAGGAATCATGGCATGCAACTCACAACAATCAAGTATCAAGAGGTTAAAAGAACAACTACAATAGCAATATCTTGTCCTTGAGTTTTAAGAAAAAAATTCAAACCATATATCCGAAATAATCACTTGATATCTACTGAATTTTATCACACATCATCATAAAATACTTCATCTAGCATTTTATAACCAAAAACCACAGCATGCATCTCATACAAGTCAAGCACCAAAGCACAAAATTAACAAGTATAGTCTCTACTTAGAAAATCACTTGTAAAGCAACATACAAACACTATATTCAACATGCAAGTGCAAAAATCATCATGCAAGTACTAAACTTAAGGTATCTTGATGGAAAAATATCATGCACGAGTTTAATCTTTAACAAAACAACATTTATAAGAAGTAAGACTTTAAAATCAACATGCATGGTCATTTTTCATAAAAACTACCCAAAATCAACACTTTACATTCGGCTCCTAAGAAATCATTGCCAAATGTTGATGAATAATGAGTATGACTTGGTGTAATAGAATTGTAACACCTCTCCAAGATCATATCTTGCTCATTTCTATAATCCACCATGGTTGCAACCTTGAATTCATAAGAATCAAGGCCTCAACCTCGGCTTTATAAACATGCACACACAAAACTCACCTTAAAATGATGTTACTCCACTAAATGATGAAGATGTTGGCTTGACTAGCTTGAGAAGTGAAAGAAGATAAAGAAAAGTGAAGAAAATGGCAAGAATGGGGGTGGGGAGTGAGTTCGGCCGAGAGGGAGAGAGCAGAGGAGGGAGGTGTGTGAGTGAGTGTTTGAGGAAAAATGAGAGCACTCACTTGGTTTTTTTTACTAAAATGTGATAGTGGAATGGAGGATGTACATATTTTGTCCCTCTTGCTAGTAGTGACAAAAATGCATGCAAGGTTAAAGAGGTAATCTTGCAAGTTAGTGGGGTTAGAATTGACGGTCTTAGCCTTAGACCCTATTGTAAGCTAAAATGCATGCAAGGGTATGCTAGTAATTCAATAATTAATAAAAGTATGATTAAAAAGAATGAATTTTTGTAAATAAAATATAGCTTCATAAATCACAAAATTAATACCATAAATACTATGAAATTTTAGAAGTTTTATAAAATTGTTTTCAAACAAATTTTGAACAAGAATATATTTTTAAAGAATTTTTCTAAGGTCAATGCTCTATTAAACAAACCATAATAAATATTCTAAGCCACATAAAATGCAAATAATTTGATTCTAAGCCGAATAATAATCTATCGCTTAATCACAGATACAACAACTCAAATATTATTTACTCGTGTAATGAAATTTGCTTGCGTTCATTTAATTATACGCTTATAAATAATCTAATAATGCCACACAACGAAGAAGATATACGAACACATTGAATTCTCATGATTCCTGTCATCCAATACACATAAAAATTATATAGCACGAAATAGAATATTATATTACAATCATATCAAATATTTACAGGCGTTACATAGGTAGACAACATTTATCAATTATATCAACTATATAACTCTTGGATAGCTTGGTGGAACAATATTTGTTCATATTTATCTAATAAATCTCGCCAAACTCTATGCCTCTAAGTTCACAATCCTATTATGGTAACTTAGTTAAGTCAAACCTAATAGTCAAAAGTATCAATATACTTCAACACATCTCCCACGATAGATGAGAGTACTTCACTTTGGCGAACCCACTCCTTATCGATCTAGGGTTAACGCATTAGACTTATTGGAAAGCATCCGATCAACTTAATATTAACTTTAGGGTTTTGTTAATTTTAAAACGATCATGATCCCATCATAAAGAGATTCCCAATATTTCCTTGAATAAAATACTTCAAATCAATATTCGTCAATGGTTTGATTTCCAGGTAGTGAGGGAGTCACAACGGTCTCGCTTAAAAGCCACAACCTTACAAGTTCAAAGAACTCGCTTTTGACAAAATCGCCCCATGTCAGAAATAAAGAAAATTTGTATATTATTCCTTGTTTCATAAACACGAGAATCTCATAATCGTTTGTTCATTTTAAAATCTTGAGTCATTACAAATTTTATCATGTTTAGCAAACATGGCATGAGTGTCGTATCTAATACATACATCCTTAATCTAATTAAGCATGCATCTTTATAAACTACTCTACACATACATTCATCATATGCGCATATATATGTAAAGTACAATAAATAAATGTGGTTGGTTATGGCTTTATCCTATGTGATCTTCATCAAGCTAATGACAAAGATCTAGGTCAATCTGAGGTGAAAAATAAATACAAGCTAACTATAACATGTCTTCTTTCTTGTATTGCTTCCTTGGATGACCTCCATGTGGGATTACCCTTGATCTTTAAATCTTCATGTCTTCATGTACATTACAAGAATGAAATACAAAAACTAATCTAATGAACTTACAAGAAGAACTCGAGTTACATTCGAGATTTAAAAAATTATAAGATTAAACAACATGCAAGCCGTATTTAAAAAACCAAAACCATTAACCTAAGGTCATAAGCCATAACCATCCACCATGCTCAATTAACACATAAGAACATGTTAAAACACATAATATGATCTTAACATATCATACCCATCATTATCTAATAAGAAGAACCAAATATGGAAAAAATCAGAAAATTCCAAATTAAATCTAATAATAGTAAATCGCATATTACAGTGCCTAAATGACGTCAAACGCCTTACAGATCAGTCGATGATACCTTTAGCTAATAGTTTCGTTTAGACGCTCGATTCCATATGAAATAGCGTATTCGTTCGCCAAAATCGGACACCAGACCCAGATTTCAGCAAATCCGCTGCATTCGATTCAGAATCGTATCAAATACGATTAATATAATAAGAACAAACACAAAACATGTATGTATTAGTATATATACAAATTATATAATCATCATATGATTATACAACTCTCATGAATATCATATATTCAAAACATATACATACATACGCATATATAAATATAACAATATGTAAAACATACAAAATCGCATACATAACAGTCATGGAATATTGTATACATGTTATCATCATAAAACCGGTAAACACATAAATGAATTAAACACTTTTTGCAAGTAGCTCTGATACCATTGAAGGGTTTTGAGCACATAAACGCAACAGAAACAATAATTAAAAATGTGAAAAATTAGAATTTTCAAAACCCACCGCAGGATCTATGCGAAAAATAGATATTTAATTCGTAGATCAGATTGTTTACCTTAAGAAGCTTTACAAATTGGTTGACTAATGGAGATCCAAAGCTTGTTCAATCACCACGCATCCTGCTCTCGCGATCTACACTCTATCGGTATCCACACGAATGTTCGAACGCAAGGATTGAATATGTAATAGCACAAACTCGTTTCTTCTTGCTCTCTCCATCTTCTTCCTTGGTGGCTAGGGTTTTAGTAAAAGTCTTGCATACAAAATCAGTCACACAAGAGATATTATATCGAGAGTATAATAAGAATTATAACTCTTAACTAATTAGGAGTTATTATTAATTCGAAATTCCTATTTATATAATAATTAAGTCACACTTAATTATTTAACAAATGAATTTCGTAATTAATATTAATAAATTCGAATATCAATATTTATCTAATTAATTAAGTCGTGCTTAGTTAATATTATAAATAATTTGAATTACTTTAATATAATTTAAATCCAATTTAAATTAAATAATCCTTCAAGCATTCTTAGTGTGTGACCCTATATGTTATTATTACGTTGACAACGAATTTTAAATCTAATATAAAATCATAAACAATGAGCGGCATCTAGTAATACATCATTGCTACCCAAGTAATAATAATTGAATCAGTGATCGATTAAACCTTTCGTGAATAATGTACAATATAATATAATCCCTTTAACCAAATATTATAGATTAAACTAGAGGCATGTAATGTGTCATCCTTATTATAGTTTAATCAAAGTTTCCTTGATCAATGAATAGACTATCATATCAAATCAACATTTGAGCATGGCCACGTATTTTATAGTCTAGCTCACACAAGAGACCAATAATATCACTCCTAAAATAGGAGGGTTAAATCCCATCTAGATCATTCATATTTATCATACGATTCATAATATACCCAATGTCCACTTTTATCATTACCCGATCAAGGATAACTTTTAATGGAATCAATGTATATTAATTCTCATATAGAAATATAATGACTTCAGGTCTAAGGACCATTACATCATTATCACTGTGAGAATTACTTATGACACAACAGACATGTAGAATCTCACATTGGGTCTGTCCATCACCATGTACATATACATCTGCCTGTGTTTTTGACTTTAGTATCATCATACCTATGATCAATGAGATGTGATCATCAGTCAACAAATACACCAGTCTTAATGCATTATTATTGTCCCTTAATAATAATACTCGACTAGGAACCTTTAGGAATATTGATACTATTCTCATAATCTCATTTCTAAGTCACGTACTTAGAGATATAGAATTGCATATCATATTCTAAGGACATTTTTAATCTAACATTTATATCGCAGTAAATTAAGAATTAATAAATTATAAAGGAAATAATCGATAGAACATAAACATTAATAATCTATTGTCTTAAACTAAAATATAATAGTGTTGTCTCTAGGGCTTAAACACTAACAACATGTACCCGATCCCTTTAACTGTTTAAATTATGTAAAGAACATGCGATTTACTTAGTTTAACCACTGAAAATGTTTTCAAAAAGAGATATTTCGGTCTTATAAAAACTTTTCATAAAAAGGATTTGATTTAAAGGCTAAATAAGTTATTTGATTCTTTACAGAAAATGCCTCCCAGAAGAAATACCCATTCTACCAACCCGAATGAAGAAACCAACAAGAACAACCAAGACAACAATAACCATAATGCAAATTCATGCCCTATAGACCCGATTGTAGCCCAGATTCTCAAGATCTTGGCTCAACAAACAATCAACCTGACCCAACAGCAACAAAAACAGACAAATCCCTAGGTAACTTTTAAGACTTTTCAGGCAGTGAATCCACCGGAATTCAAAGGTTCTTTAGATCCGATTGAAGCGAAAATTTGGTTAAAGGAGATAGAGAAGTCATTTTCTTTGGTTAAGGTGAGAGAGGAACAGAAAGTTGAGTTTGCAAGTTACTATTTGAAGAATGAAGCCACCTACTGGTGGGAAACTGTTAAGACATTAGAAGGGATGGATGTTATTACTTGGGAAAGATTCAAGGAGTTATTTCAAGAGGAGTATTTTCCTCAGTTTATTCAGGATCAAATGGAATTGATGTTTCTGGAGTTAAAATAGGGAAATATGTCAGTAGCGGACTATGAAAGTAAGTTTGAGGAATTGTCCAGGTTTGTACCATCATATGTGGATATTGATAGGAAGAAAGCTAAGAGATTTTAGCAAGGTCTTAAGCCATGGATCAGAGGGAAGGTAACCATATTTGAATTAGACACATATGCAGGAGTTGTACAGAAGGCTATGATTGCAGAGACAGAAAGTGAAATGTCACGGAAGGAGAAGAAGAGTAAGAAGAGGAAGTTTGAAGGAAATGAAGGACAGTTACAAGCAGGGAAGTTTCCAAATTCAAACCAGAAGAAATACAAGTTTCATCCAGGGAAGAATTTCAATTTTAAGAAGCAGAATGTAGGAGACGGAGGACAAGGCAACCGTCCAACCACTAGGAACCAGCTAAATCAGCAGAGGCTAGCTTTACCAGACTGTCAGGTGTGCGGAAAGAAACATGGAGGAGTTTGTAATAAGTTGAATGTGGTGTGTTATAGGTGTAACCATAAAGGGAACTATTTAAGAGAGTGCCATAATCAGCCATCCATGGAGCCAGTAAATAAGGACCAGCCAACCCGGAATCCAACAGGCAAAGTTCCAGTAATCGGATTTACATGCTTCAAAGTGCGGAAAACCATGACACATAGCAGGGGATTGCAAGACACCGGCCCCAATTAGTAATGCATTGAGAATTATTGGATCTACTTCAGTAGTGAATGAGGCTTTTAGAGCTAGAGTTTTTGACATGTCTGTGAAGGATGCTATTCTAGACACAGATGTTATGGCAGGTACGCTTACTGTAAATTCTTTATATACCAAAATGTTAGTAGATTCGGGAGCAACTCGATCGTTTATTTCTAAAGATTTTGTTGATAAGTTGAATTATTAAATGAAATAATGACTGTGGAATTAGCAAATCAAAAGCGTATATCCGTTAATCAAGTGTGTGTAAGCTGTGAGATTGAGATTTCTGGCAATAATTTTTGTGTGGATCGGATACCATTTAAGTTAATATAGTTTGACGTCATTCTGGGAATGGACTGGCTATCTAAGCACGATGCTTAGATAGACTATCGTAACAAGAAGGTAATTTTTAAAATGCCAGACGACAGAGTGGTGACGTTTAAAGGTCAGAGACAAACAAAGAAGTTGATAATAATGATTCAAGCTAAGAAGTTACTGTAACAAGGATGTGAGCATTTCATTGCTTATATGATAGATAGAAATCAGGAGCCAGCAAAACTCGAAGATATTCCAATAGTCAATGAGTTTCCAGACGTGTTTCCAGATAAGTTACCAGGAGTTCCTCGAGATAAAGAAATTGAGTTTGCAATCGACTTAGCACCTGGAATGGAACCAGTATCTAAGGCCCCGTACAGAATGGCGCCCGTTGAAATGAAGGAGTTGGCAAAGCAATTGCAAGAGTTATTGGAAAAAGGAGTGATTAGACCCAGTGAATCCCCATGGGGTGCACCGGTGTTATTTATTAAGAAGAAGGACGAAAGCATGAGATTATGCATCGACTATCAGGAGCTCAACAAGCTTACAATCAAGAATAAGTATCCATTACCTCGAATTGATGATCTATTTGACCAGTTCAATAGAACCAAGTATTTCTTTAAGATTGATCTGAGATCCGGATATCACCAATTGAAGATTAAACCTAAAGATATACCGAAGACAACTTTCAGAACAAGGTATGGTCATTATGAATTTTTAGTAATGTCTTTCGGATTAACCAATTCCCCAGTAGCGTTTGTGGACTTGATGAACAGAATTTTCAAGGAGTATTTGGACAAGTTTGTCATTGTATTTATAGATGATATTTTGATTTATTCGAAGTCAACGGAAGACCATGAAGAGCATTTAAGGATATCTTTGTAAATTTTAAGGAAGGAAAAGTTGTACGCTAAATTCTCAAAGTGTGAATTTTGGTTACAGAAAGTTCAGTTTTTAGGACATATAGTCAGTAACGAGTGAATCAAAGTGGACCCGGCAAAGATTGAAGCTATTAAAAATTGGGAAATGCCAAAAACACCGACAAAAGTGAGAAGGTTCTTGGGATTAGCGAGATATTATCGAAGATTCGTCTAAGATTTCTCGAAGATTGCAACACCTTTAACGAAAATTACCAGGAAAAATGAGAAGTTTATATGGAACGAGAAGTGTGAAGAAAGTTTTCAAGAATTAAAAAAGAAATTGATCATGGCACATGTTTTGTCACTACCAGATGATCAAGGAAATTTTGTAATCTATAGTGATGCTTCTCATAAGGAATTAGGTTGTGTTTTGATACAACACGACAAGGTTATTGCATATGCGTTGAGACAACTGAAACCTCATGAGCAGAAGTATCCTACTCATGACTTGGAGCTAGCGGCCATAGTATTCGCATTGAAGATTTGTAGACATTATCTATATGGAGAAAAATGTGAGATATTATACGGATCATAAAAGTTTAAAGTACATATTCACACAAAATGAACTCAACATGAGACAGAGAAGGTGGTTGGAGTTGATCAAGGATGACGACTGTATGATTAACTATCACCCAGGAAAAGCAAATGTTGTGGCAGATGCATTAAGTAGAAAGGAGAGATTGAACGTGTTGACAGTATCAGAAGAGTTATATAAGAAGTTTCAGAAGTTGGAATTGGATATCAGAATTTGTAAGCCTAATGAAGCAAAAATGTATAGTATGACTTTTCAACCAGAGTTGTTAGAGAAGATAAAGAAGTGTCAAGAGGAAGTAATGGATCAGGACATCAATCATTTGGTAGAAGAAGAGGTCTGCACTCAAAAGGATGATCAAGGTATTCTCAGATTTTCTTCCATAATTTGGATTCCACCAGTGATAGAGTTGAAGAATGAAATTTTACAAGAAGCTCATAATTCAAAGTATTCAATCCATCCAGGAAGTACCAAGATGTACAGAGATTTAAAGAAGAATTATTGGTGGCCAGACATGAAAAGAGAAATTGCGGAATGGGTTAGTAAATGTTATACATGTTAGAGAGTTAAAGCGGAGCACCAGAGACCAAGTGGATTATTATAACCATTAGAGATTCCAGAATGGAAATGGGAGCACAATGTTATGGACTTTATAGTCGGATTACCAAGGACGAAAGCGAACCACGATGCCATTTAGGTTATAGTGGACAGACTTACTAAATCAGCTTATTTTCTACCTATTAATGAAAGGTTTTCATTGGACAAGTTAGTTCACATGTATCTGAAAGAGATAATAGTTCGTCATAGAGTCCATGTGTTTATCATATCTGATCGAGATCCAAGATTTAATTCAAGGTTTTGGAGAAGTTTCGAGGAATGTTTGGGAACCATATTGAATATGAGTACAATTTATCATCTGCAAACTGATGGTCAAAGTGAAAGAACAATTCAGACAATTGAGGACATGTTACGTGTTTGTGCCATTGATTTCAAAGGAAGTTGGGACGGGCATTTACCCTTAGTAGAGTTTGCTTATAACAACAGTTATCACGCCAGCATTGGAATGCCACCCTACGAAGCTCTTTATGGACGTAAATATCGATCACCAGTATATTGGGATGAAGTAGGAGAACGCAAGATACTTGGACCCGAGTTGGTGCAATAAACAAAAGAAGTTGTTGAAGTTATTCAGAATAGGTTAATTGCAGCCCAGGATCGTTAGAGAAAATATGCAGATCAATCAAGAAAGGATATGGAATTCAAAGAAGGATATTTAGTATTGTTGAAAGTGTCACCGTGGAAAGGATTGTCTAGGTTCGGAAAGAAAGGAAAGCTGAGTCCTAGATACGTTGGACCTTTTGAGATTTTGAAGCATGTCGGCAAGGTAGCATATGAATTGGCGTTACCCCCGCATATGGAGCACATTCATAATGTCTTTCACGTATCGATGCTTAAGAAGTATACTCCAGATTCCAGGCATGTAATCGAGTACGAGCCGATAGAGCTTCAAGCAGATATGTCTTATGTAGAGAGCCCGATAGATATTCTAGAAGAAAGAGAGAAGGTGTTGAGAAATAAAGTTGTAAAGTTAGTAAGAGTATTATGGAGAAACCCAAGGGTTGAAGAATCAACTTGGGAGCTAGACAGGGATATGTGAGAAAAGTGCCCTCATTTGTTTACTTAGGAGATTCTGAGGACATAATCCTTTTAAGGGGGAAGGATGTAATATCCGGGATATATCGGGTAATTATTTTTATCAATAAATAAATATTCTATGTTTATTATATGAATTTTGGTGAATTATCTGTGTTTGGATGTTTAAATGTGATAAAATTTGAGTATTCTAATTTTTGTGTGTCCAAAATAAAGTATAGATAATTGTGATATTTTTCTCTTAATTTTTATGTTGTTATATGATTTTATAAAGGATTTATGGATTTAATAAATTATTTTTCCGAGTAATTATAAACTATTTTGTATAATCGGGAACCGACCGACTTCAATCGTTTGTACATTTCTACAACCCGGAAGTCTCGGAAAAACTCCTTTCTAACCTAAATTGAATATTTTGAACATTTTCCATGTTTTGACTTTTTCGATCCAGAGTACGGTTTTACCTGTGCCGATCCCGACACAAAATTTTTGATACAATATTCGTTTCGGTAAATCGATAAAACCCGTTATTTTCGAGAAACAGGATCTTTTGATTAAACTATTATATTATCTTCTTATAATTCGTGTAACCAAAGCGCTGAGACCAAGTCTGTATTTACAAAAAGTCTAGATTTGATAATTATCATGAAATTGGTACCGAATTGGATCTGTTTTATCAATCGAGTGTTATATTTTATATCCGATATGATCCAACGAGTACCAATATTCCGTAAATATAAATAGCCCTTACCGTATTTTATTTTGTACAGATAATCATTGGCAATCAGTAATATATATAATTTTCAGAGAAAATCAATATATACATATAGTTCTTGAGAATCAAACCTAAATTTCAAGGTGTTACCGATATTGGATTTTGGAGTTCAAGTAACCAAAACAAAGGTCTTGGAGAGTATTATCAGATTCTATAAGCCATACACCTGCAGAATCATCCGGTATTTTTCTATATTTTTATTTATTTTTGAATTATTTTGAATTAAATTAGGAATTTTTTAATTTGATGTTGTTTGTATGATTTGATGATTGCGTGTTGTAGATAATTTGATTATGATCATTTTGGTATGTCATAATAGTCATTTAGAGTTCAATAACATGTTCAAACTTGAGTTTAATCTTTGAATTATGAAATTAGGGTTTATAACCCGTACGAATGTTCCTAATTGAAATTTGAGGGTTTCTTCCCCAGGGGTTACTGATGAATTTGATTGTTACCATTGCGTTTAGAATGATTCCAGGAGTCAATTTATGTATTTGAAATTATGTGAGGATTCCTGGATCGACCAAATCGAAGAAAACAAAACTCGCCGGCGACAGCGAGTTTCTTGATCATTTTCCGGCCAAATCTGTGATTGGTCTTGTGTTTTGATTACATGTATAAGTTCCCGGTAGACGGTAGAGTAAATCTGGAGAGTTTTGTGGCCTGTGGTGGCCGGGATCGCGTTCTCCGACGAAGCTCCGGCGAAAACGACGGTGACCATTGCAAAATTGTAGTTTGATCCCCGAAGTTTTGATGAAGATACAGTTAGGACCCTGTAGTTTCAAAAAATTGCAAATTTTGGATTCCAATTTTAAAATTATTTAAAAATCATATTTTCTATTTATTTTAATTTCAGAAATTTGTTTTTAATTATTAAAAATTCCAAAAATCATTATTTTAATTCTGAAAATTATTTTTAATTCAAAAATAAATCTGAATTAATTAATTCATTCATTTTAGTTAATAATTATTTATTTATTTATTTATTCAATTAACTCGAATTTTAATTGATTATTTAATTAGATTTAATTTCCAGCCAAATTTGTGATTGGTCTTGTGTTTTGATTACATGTATAAGTTCCTGGTAGACAATAGAGTAAATCTGGAGAGTTTGGTGGCCTGAGGTGGCCGGGATCGTGTTCTCCGACGAAGCTCCGGCGAAAACGACGGTGACCACTGCAAAATTGCAGTTTGGTCCCCGAAGTTTTGATGAAGATACAGTTAGGTCCCTGTAGTTTCAAAAAATTGCAAAATTCCTATTTTAAAATTATTTAAAAATCATATTTTTTATTTATTTTAATTTCAGATATTTGTTTTTATTTATTAAAAATTCCAAAAATCATTATATTAATTCTGAAAATTATTTTAATTCAAAAATAAATCTGAATTAATTAATTCATTCAATTTAGTTAATAAATAATTATTTAATCAATTAACTCGAATTTTAATTAATTATTTAATTAGATTTAATTATTTCTTTTGATTTAAAAATTTTGAATAATGGTTTCGAGTTTTAAAATATTATTGTAAATTATTTTTAAGGCTCGATTATTATTATAAAATGATTTTAAAGTCTGATTCGGGTATTCGAACCCTGTTAATTGCTTATAAATGATTCAATGACGCATTTTAATTCTGAATTTTTTTAAAAAATTCGTATTAAATATCTGAAAAATCATTTTAACTCCGAATCTTCTTTGAAAAATTATTTTTATCGAATATCTTACGTGTTATGTGTTATATGTGATCCGATTGATGTATGATATGCTTATGTGTGCATTGTTTGTCTGTTTTTATCATAACTTTCAATCCGTAAGTTGAATTTGGGTGAACCAAAGGGTAGATAGAAGCTTGTAACTAATAGAATAAAGTAAGAATAAGTATTGATAGATACTTGTTATGTCTAGCAGAGGAAGCGAGGCGTAGAAAAGGGAAGCGGATAGTCAGTGTTAGGAGTCGGTGAACGAAAACAAGTGAAACGTAAGCAAAGTGAGAAAAGGCAAGTGATTCTTAAACTATCTTGACATGTGTTTGGAATAATTATGTTTTATATTGTAAGTGCTTTGAGCATTTAACCTTAAACCCTGCTTTCAACTATTATTTTAAGCCATAAGTCTTATTTTTCATAAATCGTTGATTGTTGAATACCCAGATACAAACAACCGATATACGATACTACTCCACAAATACACATAAATGATACACTGATCACGTAACCGGAATAGTTTAACATACAAAACTTCATACCTTATACCTCAGAAGATCAATCCTTATCACCACAAGTCCTTGATTCTTCTGTTATCTGATTTTGTTACCGGCTGATAGCCAATCTTTGTACTTACCTTGTTATACCCTGTAGCAATTGTAAATCACCTTACGCTTGAATAAAAAATATGATTTATGCTTCTGTTTATTGATTTACATTATTTATTCTGTTATTCTAATAAAATTGGATTGTTTTTAAATTGTGGACCAGATTCGTGGTCAGACCAGACTCGTGGTCGTATTAGGCCAATGTGTGACTTGGATCCTGTATATAGAGCAGAGTTGTGTGCCTTGCTTGGGGTTAGTGCGTGACTGATCAGCAACCTAACCTTGGTTTTTAAATTAAAAAATGAATATCCAGTTCTAATCATTGCTTATTCGTAAACTTGATGCTCTAAATCACTTCATTTGATCATTGTTTAATCTCAGTATTGTCACTGTGACTTGTTGAGCTAGTTAGCTCATTTGTACGATTCTGTTTATATTCTTTTCTAGTTAAGAAGGAGCCCATCGGTAAAGAAGATCCTTAATTCAGTGTGCAAGCTAGGATTCCAGGTTGAGACGGAATAAGCTAGCTGAAGATTTTTGTTATAGTTTAAGTTTGAAAGTTTGTAAGAATGTTTTATTTTCAGATATAAGTTAAACTAGATGGGTTTTCGAACGTTTATAATATAAATAAGGTTGTGGCTTATGTGCATACTTTAACCTGTTGCGATCCGTAGAATATGGTAAGTAGGGTCATTGCATATATTTCATTGTCATAAGCAGATTTATATATTGTTTATATGTGTGTTATGGACCCCAAATTTCTGACTCGGGTTTGGAGGGCGCCACACTTTTGAGTCAAATTTTCGAACATATTTAGAGTTGTATTTTAGCACAAAGCACGTGCTTCCAAACACATGAAGATGCTTAAATTAGGCTTCCTTTTTGACAAAATTGAGTAGGGTGACTTGCAAATGTTTTTGTTGAGTAGATATCTATTCTGAGTGTAACATGTTGTGTTAACAGCTTCTTCCCAGAACTTGTTGGCATATTGGCATCCTGCAGCATTGTCCTAGTAGCCTTGTGTTTTTCCTTTCAACCACACCATTTGTTGTGATGTTCTTACAGCTGATAACTCTTGAACAATGCCCTTATCTTTGCAAAATTCTCCTAGAATTGTATTCCTGACTTTTGTGCCATTATCACTCCCTAATCTTTTAATACATTCGGGATCTTCATCCTGCTTCTCAATTTTTTTTATGTTTTCAATGATGATGTGTGAAGTTTCATCCTTTGAATGTATAAATTCCACCCAAGTGTATCTTGAGTAGTCATCCACCATCACCAAAGTATACTTCTTTCTGGATATAGACATGAAATTTATAGGTCCAAACAAATCCATGTGGATAAGCTGTAGTGGAGCATTAATAGAATTCACAGCTTTGTTCTTGTGAATGGACCTCTTCATTTTGCCTTTTTGACAAGCTTCACAAATTTCACCTAGAGAAAATTCCAAGGCTGGCATGTCCCCCAGTAGTTCCTTTTTCACCAAAGTGTTGATTGCCTTGTAGTTTAGGTGAGAGAGTTTCTTGTGCCAGAGTTTGGTTTGCTCACTGGATGCCTTGGTGTAGAAGCAACATATTCCATCCTTGTTTTCTGAATTTAAATCTGCAATAAACATGTTTCTTTTCCTTGCTTCTTTCAAAGCATTTTCACCAGTTTTCTTGCTAGTGATTGAACAATCTTCTTTGTCAAATATTACTTTAAAGCCTTTATCTGTAAATTGGCTGACACTGAGAATATTAATTTGAAGACTTGCAAACAGTGCTACATCTTCAAAGACAACATTTTCAGAAATTAATTTGCCATATCCCATTATAAATCCGTTGTTGTTGTCTCCAAAGGTCACCAAAGGGTCAGCCATCTCCTCAAACTGTGATAGTAGGGCTTTATCACCTTTCATATGCCTGGGACATCCATTGTCAATGATCCTTATGACTTTATTCTTCTTGCCCTGCACACAATGAGTTTTAAGTATGTTTGGCTATCCAAGTAGTGTTGGGGACTTTCTTTTTTTCACAGAATTTGCAAAAGTAGAACTTAAACATTCAAATGATACAACATTCTTAGTTTGATCAGCATTTTCATCTTTAGTCACAGATTTAAAGTTAACTTCTTTAAGATCTTTTCTTAGCTTATGACAACTGGCATAACTTTTATATTGCAAGGAATGCAGTCAAACTTATCACAGGATGAATAAGGGTCATTTGCTTGTGCCTCATTATATTTACAGGCTCAAAACTTTGGCTCACTAACAGCCTTTTTAAAAAGATGAGTTAGATGATTGGTTGAGGCACATTTTTGACACTGCTTCCTTGAAGCATCTACAATAAAGGCATAGTTGTTGCTTTTGTTCACACCTATTTTTCCATTTCTGTTCTTTTTCTTCTTTCCAGTGTTTTCAGTCTTGATCTCATTTGTTAGTGTCTTAGCAGTTTGGTTCACTATAGTCACCTTCTCACATTTAGTGTTGGGAGTGGATTCCGTATCTTTCTTTTCCTTGTCTTCATCTGCAATTTCCAGCTTGATGACCAACTTTACTTCACTGACATTCACTTCACAAGATTTGAAAAAGGTGCATTTACATTCTTCAGCATCACATGAACATCTTGGTTCACTTTGTCAACTTCATTTTTCTTGTGAGAGTTCAAAGCCTCATAGTCCAAACCAATAGCTATGTTAGCACATGGTTTATTCTTCTCATGGTACTGACCAATCAACTGAGATGTATTTTTGAATGATTTGAGCTTCAAATCATTTTTCTCAATTTTTCTCTCAACACTGCCTCTACTTCTCCGACAGACTTAAGCTTGTTCTTGAGGTACGCATTTTCTTATTTAACAGTTTCAAGACTAACAAGCTGCAGTTCTAGCTCATGTTTCTCAATCTCATGTTTTTCATTAATTTTTAACAACCTACTTATTTCTCAGTAGCTTCCACCATGCTTGTATGAATTTGAAACATCTATACACTCATTTTATCAATAATTTACTTATACAATGTAGCATTTAAATCAATGGTAGTTAGGATAGGTACCTCAGATTTAGATGCTGATAATTCTCCTTGCTCCAAAGCCATGAGAACATAGTTTCCATATTCTTCACCATCTTCTTCATCATCTGTATCATCCCAAATTTTTCCCTTAACAATATAAGCCTCTCATATTGCTTTCTCAAAGTGCTTCATACTTTGCTTCCAATTCCAAATAAGCCTTGTCGTTCTTCACCTTCTTTGGATTTATGCACTCTGTGGCAAAGTGACCAAGTTCATCATAGTGTATCACCTTATCTTTGATCTTTCCACATATCCTGACTTGTAGCCACCTTTTCCAGTTGCATTAAACTGAATTTTTTCTTTCCAGTTGCTGTTGTTGGATGTTTGGCCTTTACTCTTGAAATACTTAGGCTTCTTGACTCTGATGTTTAAAAATTTCTTGCAAGATAAATCATTGACTGGTCCATTTCATCCAGTTTATCAAGAGTATAATATTCATCATCTTCCAGCTCTAAAATGACTTACTTTTGAGGTTTCTTATTTTCTGCTCAATAGCTTGAATAACCTGATCCTGGGTTTTAGTTCATCTTCAATCAGTTTGCTGTCATTTGCTACCAAGGCACTTGACACATCCACAACATGTCCTTGACTAGCTTTTAATGACCTTCTCTACAACATCTCCAGCTCATAGGTTTTTAGTATTCCATACAAAACCTCCAAGGTTATTCTCCCTAGATCTCTTTCTTCTCTAATTGTGGAGATTTTCTATTTCAAGTGATCAGGGAGAGTGAGCAAGAATTTCAGGTTAACTTCTTCAGCTTCATAATACTTGTCATGAAGTTGCAAATTATTTATCAGTTTGTTGAATCTCTCAAAAACCTCAGTTATGCCTTCCTTTGGTTTAGCCATAAAACCCCCATACTGTGAAACCAGGATCCTTCTTTAATTAGATCTCACCTCTTATGTTCC